>NW_026895757.1:0-178657 GCF_033153095.1 Gastrolobium bilobum | reverse complement strand
ATAATTAGTTAATTATTTATCAAACATTTAAATTTTGGAATTCGATATTTGAATTTTGAAATTTTGAATTTTGAATTTGAATTTTGAAATTCGAATTTTGAATTTTGAATTTGAAATTTGAAATTTGAAATTTGAAATTGAAATGAAATTTGAAATTTGAAAATTTGAATTTTGAATTTGAATGTTTGAACATTTGAATTTGAATATTTGAATGTTTGAATTCAAATATTTGAATTTGAATTGCCTATGAAAGGTTGTTTCATAACAAAAGGATAAGATGAGATCTTGTTGGAACAAATCACTAGTATCATGAGAGAATCTTTTGGACAAGATCCAAGGCCATATATGGCGCTGATTTGGGTTGTTGGTGAGCAAGATTTGCTCATCAAAATCAGCTCCAGAAGATTCAGTCAGTTGGGAGAAAATCTGAGTGAGTTGATTCAAATTTGAATGCAACTACTCAGATGTATCTGGTCACCTTTTGGGCTATATGGGGCGCACCATATAGCTGATCTTATGAAGATTTCTGATCAGAATTTTGAATAGGTTTTGAACCGATTCTCAAGAGAATATTCTAGGAGCCTGTTAGCAATTTTTGAAATAAAACAGCTTCACTTCTCTCTCTCCTATCTAGCGCCTAATGATCAGATTTTTAGGAGAAAAATCTGATTGGTATTTTATTTTAAATACTCTCCTCTTATGTGCCTAAGTGTTTAGTTGTTCCTCCAAGGGTTTTTCTGAAAACCTAGCCTATTCTCTCCTCTCTCCTGCGCCACTTGTGAAGCTTTCACATTGAGAGCTTCACTTTTTCAAACACTTTCACCTAGCCTCCATCTTCACACATAGAGCGCCTAGCAAGCCTCTTTGTGGTGATCATACGGTGGCTTCACAAGAAGGAGTTCTTGCACCTAGACGAGTGGGTGGTGTGGATCAACGTTAGAGGGTCTGAACCCTTCAGACCAGCCTTGATCATCTGGTGATTTCACGAACAAGGTAACATCATGCTTTCATAAAGCATGATCTTGATGTGCATGTATATTCCGCAAAGAAAAATTTTGTTTTTCCCTCTTGCATGCATCGGCCTTCAAGGCCATTTCAAACTTTCAAGTGGTATCAGAGCCCGGTTGGTTTACCATCGACGGGTGATGGTACCTTATTTGTGATCATATTTTTCACGGTTAAAATCTCTTTAAAGGTTAAAGATTCAATTTTTTATGAATGGATTCTAATTTACAATACTTTAAACGGTTAAAGTTTTCGTTTTTATGAACATGTTATTTCGAATGCCATGTTCATGCATCCATTCATATTCATGGTTGTCTTTTTCTCTATAAAAGTTTTAAAAGGAAGCACCTTTTTGAAGGGTGGAGTTCAACCATGAAAGGTGTTTTGAACACCTTGATTGATTTCTTATTTTTTCTCCATGAATTGTTTCATGAGCATGCAATTAAATTTTTCGAAAATTAATCTCATATACATGAGTATATGGTTCGGCCATTAAGTGTTGATGGCTATATGCATGATTTAATTTTGTGTTCTTTGAGAAAGAGTCAACAAAATTAGAATTATATTAACTGTTATATAATTCGGTCAATTGAAAAATTAAGAAAAGTTTTAAATTTTAAATATATTTTGATAATTAATTGTTAAATATCAAGACATACGTGAAAAATATATATTATGTGATAATATTTTGTACTTGTGAGTTGTCTAACATTTCAGGTGCAAAAGAGGAAGGGGATGGTCATGGTGCCCGGAATTTGAAATTTCAAATTTAAATTAATGTGTAATTTTGGGCTCTTTTAAAAGAGATGTAATTTGAATTTCAAATTTTGTAATTTAAATTTTTTATTTTAAATTTTGTCCCTCCAAGATGTTTTGGAGTTTCTTTAATTGTAATTAGAGAAATTAGGCTAGTGGCGTATAGACGACAAGAAGCCGAGGCTTAAGAAGCAAAATGGACAAAAGAGCGAGCACCATGACTATCTCAAAATAAAACTGTTTTATTTGCATGTATGTTATTATACGACTAGTATGCATGAGATAGAGTATCACGATATGTATGCTTTATGGCTTATGACGTCTAGTATGCATGAGTTGGACTAAATCGCGTTTGTATGATTATTATGCAAGTCCAATTGTGACTAGTTTAAACCGTTAGATGTATGACATATGTAACGACTAGCATGATAATATATTAATGCGTTTGATGAGACTTAATAAACCCTTAATAAAATGAACCCTTAAGAGGAATAAAATTATTAAGCGCATGATTACCTCCCACCACCAATATTACTCAAACCTCCTCTAAATAGTTGTGCTCTACAACCCAGTTGGGACCCACTGTTTCGTTGAGTAAGAGTAGTATTAGAAGTGTAAGACACTTGGGGTGCTGGTTAGTGCTTAACTGAGACATAAGCTGCAGGCCCAGCCGGGCTTATGTGCTTAGGGTAATAGTGCTAGGTTGGTTGCATGAGATGCACCACTAAGTGACAAGGAGTTGTCAACCTAATGTTAAGAAAGGTTATGAGATACCATTGATAAAGATCAATCCATTACTTAAATTAATCTTGCGGTCTCAGATGGGGGTTAAAATAAATAATCGCATTCTTAATCCCACTAAGGTAAATTCTAAAAGTAGAATAACGCTAAGTCAAAAGGAAGGGTCATTGACTTAGATAAAATAGTGGGAGGGGCAAATTAATAAAAGTCTTTAATAATTTGTTTTTACTACATGTCCAAATATTAATTAATTTTTATCTTTACATTTTTCAGTTAATTAGTATGACTAATACACTGTCACTGCGCTCCATACTTGATACGAACAAGCTGACCGGTCCAAATTTTATGGACTGGTATCGGAACCTAAGAATTGTTCTAAGGGCCGAGAAGATTGCTTACGTCCTAGATGCTGAATTACCCGTAGCTCCTAGGGAAGGGGAAGATGGGTTCGCGAAATTTGATTTCGAGGCCCACAAACAGCACATGAATGACAATGTGTTGGCTGTCTGCATCATGTTGGCATCCATGTCGCCTGAACTGCAAAAGCAGCATGAGCATATGGATGCTCCCTCTATTGTCTTACATCTCAAGGAGTTGTATGACATTAAAGGCAGGCATGAGAGGTATGAGGCCTCAAGAGAATTGTTCTCTTGCAGGATGTCTGAGAGCATGTCTGTTGGCAGTCATGTTCTTAAGATGATCGGTCTGATTGAGAAGCTAGGAAATCTAGGCTTTATCATGGATGCCGAACTAAGTAATGACTTAGTGCTCACCTCACTTCCACCTTCCTTTAGTCAATTCATCATGAATTACCACATGCATGGGATGCAAGTGAGCTTGCCTGAGTTGTTAAGTATGTTAACAACTGCTGAAGTGTCTATCAAGAAGGATAAGACACAAGCTCTTCTGATTGGTGGGCCTAGCAAGGCCAAGGGTAAGGGTAAGGGGCCTGCTAAAGGTGACTCCCTTAAGCCCAAAGGAAAATCCAAGAAGAAGAAGGGCAACAAGAAGGGTAAGAAAGCATCCAAGGACAAAGGCGATGATGAGTGCTTCCATTGTGGCAAGAAAGGCCATTGGAAGAGGAACTGTCCAGACTACCTGAAGAGTGTGAAGGACAAGAAGCATGGTGATGCTTCTACCTCAGGTATTTTCATGATTGAGATAAATTATTCATGTGATAATCCTACTTCATGGGTATTGGATATCGGTTGTGGTTCTCACATCTGCAATATGTTGCAGGTACTTAGGAGCCCCAGGAGATTGGAGAGGAACGAGGTGGACCTCCGCGTTGGTAATGGAGCAAGAGTTGCTGCTCATTCTATTGGAGAAGCCGACCTCATTTTGCCTACGGGCCTTTTTCTGCATTTGAATAAATGTCTTTATGTTCCAAGTATTTCTAGAAACATTATTTTAATTTCTTGTTTAGAACAAGATGGATTTATTTTCAGTATTAAGAATGGTACATTTTCTATCATTATGAATGATATTGTTTATGGTACTGCTACCTTAATAAATGGATTGTATGTTCTAGAAATGGGAACTGAAGTGCTCAAAATAGATGTGAAACGACATAGGATGGATAATCAATCATATCTTTGGCACTGTAGACTAGGGCACATAAATGAAACAAGATTGTCTAGGATGCATGCAAATGGATACCTAGATTCCTTGGATTTGGAATCCTATAGACAATGTGAATCTTGTCTAGCTGGGAAAATGACTCATCACACGCCCAAAGGGCTTGAGAGTCATAGGGCTAGTGAGTTATTAGAACTCATTCACTCTGATGTATGTGGCCCAATGTCTATTGAGGCTAGAGGAGGATACTCCTATTTCATTACCTTTACGGATGACAAATCAAGATTTGAGTATGTGTACCTGATGAGATATAAATCTGAAGCTTTTGAAAAGTTCAAAGAGTTTAGGAATGAAGTAGAGAAACAACGTGGCAAGATAATTAAGACATTACAATCAGATCGTGGTGGTGAATATTTGAGCCATGAGTTTCAGGATTATCTAAGAGAGAATGGAATTCTCTCGCAGTTTACTGCTCCTTACACACCACACCAAAATGGTGTCTCCGAAAGGAGAAACAGGACCTTGTTAGACATGGTTAGGTCTATGATGAGTGAGACTCAACTTCCAAAATTGTTTTGGGGATATGCCGTAGACACAGCAGCATACCTTCTAAATAGGGTACCGTCTAAATCTGTTCAGACCACACCATATGAGATATGGAATGGTAAGAGACCCAACCTGAGTTATCTCAGGGTTTGGGGATCGCCAGCTTATGTCAAGACATTGGCATCAGACAAGCTTAGTGCTGAGAGTACTAAATGTCTTTTTGTGGGGTATCCTAAAGGTACTAAAGGATACTACTTTTACTCTATGGATGAACACAAAGTGTTTGTATCCAAGAATGCTGAGTTCCTTGAGAAGGATTTGATCTCTCAAGGAGCCAGTGGGAGTAAGATTGATCTTGAAGAAGTTCAAGAACCACATGAACAGATTGAGGAACCCAAGTCTGCTCAGCAGGCGACGTTCTCCGATGGAGAAGTAAACACACAACTCCGTAGGTCTACGAGGGACATCCATCCACCTGAGAGGTATGGGTTTGTGATTGAGAATCAGCAAACCGTCGAGGATAATGAACCAAGTAACTACGAAGAGGCAGTCAAGGATGTTGACTCTTCTAGATGGCTTGAAGCCATGGAATCTGAAATGGATTCGATGTATCAGAACAAGGGATGGACCTTGGTTCCTAAACCGCAAGGAATAGTTCCTATCGGTAATAAATGGGTCTTTAAAAGAAAGACTGATGCAGATGGCAACGTTCAGACCTACAAAGATAGGTTGGTGGCGAAAGGGTATCGTCAAAGACAAGGAGTTGACTATGATGAAAATTTCTCACCAGTTGCCATGATCAAATCTATAAGGATCATGCTTGCAATAGCAGCATATCACGACTATGAAATTTGGCAAATGGATGTCAAGACTGCCTTCTTGAATGGGTTCTTGAAGGAGGAAGTGTACATGACACAACCTGAAGGCTTTGTAATCAAAGATCAGGAGCATATGGTATGCAAACTTCAAAGGTCGATATATAGGCTAAAGCAAGCATCAAGGAGTTGGAATATTCGTTTTGATGAGGTCGTTAGGAGTAACGGTTTCATCAAGAACGAGGATGAACCTTGTGTTTACAGGAAGGTTAGTGGGAGTAATGTTGTCTTCCTAGTACTTAATGTAGATGACATATTGCTTATAGGAAATGACATCCCCACATTACAAACAACGAAAGAGTGGCTTTCAGAAAGCTTCACCATGAAGGATTTGGGAGAGGCGACCTTTATACTTGGTATAAAGATCTATAGAGATAGATCAAACAGGCTGCTGGGTTTATCTCAATCCACGTACATTGACAAGATGCTAAAGAGGTTTAGCATGGAAGGGTCGAAAAGGGGTTTTCTACCTGTCAGTCATGGGATACATCTTTCAAAGGCTATGTGTCCTAAGTCACAGCCTGAGAAGGATCGCATGAGTGGAATTCCATACGCTTCGGCTATTGGGTCCATCATATATGCCATGATATGTACGAGACCAGATGTCTCATATGCTTTAAGCATTACGAGCAGATACCAGTCTGACCCTGGAGAGGGTCACTGGACGGCAGTCAAGACCATCCTTAAATACTTGAGAAGAACTACGGATGCGTTTCTGATCTATGGTGGGGTTAATGAGCTTACAGTGAAAGGGTTCACTGATGCCAGCTTTCAGAGTGACAAAGATGACTGCAAGTCACAGTCAGGGTTCGTATTCACCTTAAATGGTGGGGCAGTATCTTGGAAGAGTTCCAAGCAGGAGACAACAGCAGATTCAACGACAGAAGCTGAATACATAGCTGCTTCAGAAGCGGCTAAGGAGGCCGTGTGGATCAAGAAGTTCATATCTGAACTTAGGGTGGTTCCACGCGTGGATGAGCCCATACAGTTGCTGTGCGACAACACTGGAGCCATTGCGCAGTCAAAGGAACCTAGGTCTCATCAAAGATCTAAGCACGTGCTCCGCAGATATCACCTGGTTAGAGAAATCATTGATAGAATGGATATAAAGATGGATTATGTTCTCACAGATGAAAACCTGGCCGATTCTCTGACAAAGGCTGTTTCTCAGAGAAAACATGATAGTCATTATGAGGCTTTGGGTATACGACTTAGGTCTGATTGGCTCTAGGCCAAGTGGGAGCTTGTTAGTATTTGGGTGTCCTAGAGACAATCTTATGATTAAATAAGGACAGAGATGTAGACCTTTTTAATATTGTCGCAAATAAATAAAAGCACTCTTTATCTTGTTTCATAATTATGTCTCGATATTAATATTAATATATTATGAATAACTTGATAAACCCCGTGGAATAAAATAGGTATCTCTTGAGTATCTGTGATGAGATCACAATCATGAGGATTCAAGAATACCGGATGTTCATTCCTAATTTTATGTTTCTAGTCTAGAGATACTGAGAATGGGGTCAGTAATCTCGGGTAAGACTAGCACGACTTATCTATTTGTATATGGATACAAGGTATAGACCTCATATGCTACAGATATGGAGATGTCTTAGCTAAAGTCGTGGGAGGACCTATAAGGGTATAGCTCGCACTGAACGGACCCACAAAGAGACTCTATGAGGAACTCTCACAGAGAGTATCATTAGAGTAGTCTCTTTATATTTGGGTATGTCTTTCCTAAGACCAGAAGTTGTTACCTAGACTGTGTTCTAGAAGGCATGCTTTGATTGTGAACCTCGTCTGCCCGAAACATGGAGACTCATAGGTATACTGTTGGGCTTGTCCTGAAAGAACACAGGGCTAGGGTGATAAGCTGGAGGAATTCGTCAAATCTCTGTGAGAGATTAGGTTATCTGTAAACCGGAGAAATCGGGATGACATTTACAGGGACTCGGGAATCTATGCATAGTAAAAGAGATCATGAGATGATCTGCCTTTAGAGTCTGTAAATTGAAGATTCCCTATTTCGAATAAAGCTTACCCTAAACCGCAGGGGTTGATACGCTTCCTTACCCTAGGTTTTATGGGAAGGTAACCGAGACGAAATGAAATATACACGGCAACTAAATATGTTTAATAGGATGATCAAATCATTAATCTAACTAGTTCTGGGGCAACAAAGCATTGCTAGTGCTCTGTGTTGTCATTAGATGGGTTGTGGGCTTATTGGGTCCAAGCCCATTTATGTCAGTGGCTAAGTTGGACCTAATGGGTCACACACAAACACCTAATTGTCTAGATGCTCTAGCATTAAAGGTATTGGGCCTAATAATAGTTATTAGCCCAAGAAGTTGTTTGGAACTCCACCTAAAGGGGTGGAGGGCGCATGGTTCATTATAATGGGCTTGGATAGTCCAAGACATTACTAATTAATTTAATTAGTTAAATTAATTATCAAACATTTAAATTTTGAATTTTGGAATTCGAAATTTTAATTTTGAAAGTTTGAATTTTGAATTTGAATTTCGAAATTCGAATTTCGAATTTGAAATTTGAAATTTGAAATTTGAATTTTGAAATTTGAAAATTTGAATTTTGAATTTGAATTTTGAATTTGAATGTTTGAACATTTGAATTTGAATATTTGAATGTTTGAATTCAAATATTTGAATTTGAATTGCCTATGAAAGGTTGTTTCATAACAAAAGGATAAGATGAGATCTTGTTGGAACAAATCACTAGTATCATGAGAGAATCTTTTGGACAAGATCCAAGGCCATATATGGCGCTGATTTGGGTTGTTGGTGAGCAAGATTTGCTCATCAAAATCAGCTCCAGAAGATTCAGTCAGTTGGGAGAAAATCTGAGTGAGTTGATTCAAATTTGAATGCAACTACTCAGATGTATCTGGTCACCTTTTTGGGCTATATGGGGCGCACCATATAGCTGATCTTATGAAGATTTCTGATCAGAATTTTGAATAGGTTTTGAACCGATTCTCAAGAGAATATTCTAGGAGCCTGTTAGCAATTTTTGAAATAAAACAGCTTCACTTCTCTCTCTCCTATCTAGCGCCTAATGATCAGATTTTTAGGAGAAAAATCTGATTGGTATTTTATTTTAAATACTCTCCTCTTATGTGCCTAAGTGTTTAGTTGTTCCTCCAAGGGTTTTTCTGAAAACCTAGCCTATTCTCTCCTCTCTCCTGCGCCACTTGTGAAGCTTTCACATTGAGAGCTTCACTTTTTCAAACACTTTCACCTAGCCTCCATCTTCACACATAGAGCGCCTAGCAAGCCTCTTTGTGGTGATCATACGGTGGCTTCACAAGAAGGAGTTCTTGCTCCTAGACGAGTGGGTGGTGTGGATCAACGTTAGAGGGTCTGAACCCTTCAGACCAGCCTTGATCATCTGGTGATTTCACGAACAAGGTAACATCATGCTTTCCTAAAGCATGATCTTGATGTGCATGTATATTCCGCAAAGAAAAATTTTGTTTTTCCCTCTTGCATGCATCGGCCTTCAAGGCCATTTCAAACTTTCAACCCACACCTTTCCTTCTTTTCGGGCTCATCATTCCCTTCCTCCCAAGTTGTTTGGCTGTGTGGCTTTTGTACATGTTCCTTCCCATCAAAGGTCCAAGCTCGATCCTAAGTCCATTAAATGTGTCTTCATAGGATATCCTCCTAACCAAAAGGGCTACAAGTGTTTCTCATCTTCACTTCGTAAGGTCTTTGTTTCTATGGATATCACATTTGATGAGAGACAATCTTTTTTTCCTTCGACTTCTCTTCAGGGGGAGTCTATTGGGGTTGATGAAGATAGGTCTTGGAAACCAAATGATTCTGTTGTTTTGCCTTTGCCGTTGGAGACAGGGGGAGTCATTACGAAAAAGACAGGGGGAGTTAATGTGTCAGATAATGGAGATCCTCCCGGAAAATGGGGAAAGTTTTACAGCAGGCGAGAATCACCTCAGGAGCCTCTAGACTGCCAGGATTCTGACTCGAGTCTTAGTTCCAGCAACACTGATACAGCCAACCTAGATGTGCCTATTGCTCTCCGAAAAGGTACTAGATCTTGTACTGCTCATCCTATTTCTCATCATATCACATATGAAAAGTTGTCCCTATGTTTTCGTGCTTTCAACACTATGTTAGACAGTACAAAAATACCAAAAAATATCCAAGAAGCACTTGATGATCCAAAATGGAGGAATGCAGTCTTTGAAGAAATGGATGCACTCAACAAAAATGGAACTTGGGAGTCTGTAGCATTACCCAGAGGAAAGAAAACAGTAGGTTGCAAGTGGGTGTTCACAATAAAGTTTAATGCAGATAACAGCATCAACAAGTATAAGGCCAGACTGGTTGCTAAGGGATTCACTCAAACTCATGGGATAGACTATCAAGAGACATTTGCCCCTGTTGCCAAGCTTAACACTATCCGAGTTCTTTTATCACTTGCTGCAAATCTTGGTTGGCCCTTGCAACAATTAGATGTAAAGAATGCTTTCTTAAATGGTGATCTACATGAAGAAGTTTATATGGATCCACCACCTGGTTTTGAAAAAGGAGACGATTCAGTATGCAAGTTGAAAAAGTCTCTCTATGGTCTTAAACAATCTCCTAGAGAGTGGTTTGAGAAGTTTACTCAAGCTGTTAAGGGAAGAGGATTCCTCCAAACTCAGACTGATCACACTTTATTTTTAAAACACTCCAATGGTGGTAAAATTGCTATTCTCATTGTTTATGTTGATGACATAATTGTCACAGGTAATGATTGTGAGGAGATAAGCTCTTTGAAGAAATGTTTAGCTAATCAGTTTGAACTGAAGGATCTTGGATCTCTCAAATATTTCCTAGGCATGGAAGTTGCTCGAAGTAAGGCAGGAATTTCTTTAACTCAGAAGAAATATATTCTAGACCTGTTACAAGAAACAGGAATGCTTGTGTGCAAGCCAGCAGAGACTCCAGTTGAACCCAATATTAAATTGGGAATCGAAGATGGGAAAGAAGTTGACAAAGAGCAGTATCAGAGATTGGTGGGGAAGTTGATCTACTTATCTCACACTCGGCCTGATATTGCATTTGCAGTTAGCATGGTTAGTCAATTCATGTATTCTCCTAAGGAAAAACACCTGAGTGCAGTTTATAGAATTCTGAAGTACCTTAAAAAAAACCCTGGACGAGGATTGTTCTTTAAAAGGGGACACAAGAGGATGATTGAAATATATACAGATGCAGATTGGGCTGGCTCTGCATTGGACCGAAGATCCACTTCAGGATATTGCACCTATATTTGCGGAAATCTTGTGACCTGGAGAAGTAAGAAACAAACAGTTGTTGCCCGGAGCAGTGCAGAAGCAGAATTTCGGGCTCTAGCCCATGGTATTTGTGAAGAAATTTGGTTAAGAAGACTTCTTGAGGAATTGAAGATCTCTTTTTCCCTACCTGTCAGAGTGTATTGTGATAATAAGGCTGCTGTCAGTATTGCTCAAAATCCAGTTCACCATGACAGAACAAAACATGTGGAGGTTGATCGCCACTTTATCAAAGAAAAAATAGATGATGGAAGTGTATGTATGGTGTATATTCCTACCAAAGAGCATATTGCAGATATTCTCACTAAGGGCCTACACCGGCCAGCCTTTGAAGACTTGATTGGCAAGTTGGGAATGGTCAACATTTACCTCCCAACTTGAGAGGGAGTGTAGAAAATCAGAATTCAAATTCAAATATTTTTCCGTTTTTATTTCCTATTAATTAGGAATAATTAAGATTAATTAGGATTGATTGTTTTTTTATTTCCTATTAATTAAGATTAATTGTAATTGATTAGAATTAATTGTGATTAGGTTTAGTGAGTCATAGCTGAGTCATTCTTATGATTGTGATTAGGTTTGGTGAGTCATAGCTTAGTCATGCTTAACTATTTTTCCTTGTATAAATACTCCTCATTGCTCATGTAATTATTAAAATCAATATAGTGAAAACCTTTTTCAATAAAAACAAATTCGCACTACTTGAGATGGATAAACAAACTCAGTAAAGGTAACATCTATAGAGGAGGAAAAGACAGTAAAAGATAAGATAAGATTATTTATGCGTGGCTCTAATGGATCTATCTTCCTCTTCCTCCTCCTTCCTGGAGAGTTGGAATTGTTTTTCTATACTCCTGTACTCCAAGGATCTAAATATTCGTCTCATCCAGAAAATCCAAAATTACTCTCAAGTTATTGATAATATTGGATATTTATTAATCCTTTCCTATAGACAATGCGACAGATTTTTAAAACAAAATAGTGAAGATAGTTACTCTGATTGCGACATGTGCAACTTAAAAGCCATGTGTATTAAAATTCAATAATTCTGTCTACATTTGTCTTGGGACATTTTTGCATGAAAAAAAGGGCATATAATAGCCTCTTCCATGACTAGCAGCATTTCAACAAATTAGCATTGCTGTTACCTACAAATCCACCAGATATATCAAAAGGGTGCAGGTGGTCTTAAAAATAGAGCTTAAACTCAGGCACCGGCCTACAATTACCTTACCGCATCAGCTCAACCACTGCATAGCCAATGGTGGGTCCAAGGACATGCACTACCCAACAAAGACATTCCGCATTCCTAACACTATCAAAGATGAATTATTATACACTAATTCAAACTGTACAGTAAGTAAATCATCATAGGAAGAATGAAACCACATCACTTCAAAACGAAATTATTTGGGACATCTCCTTGTCCCTAATCACCTGTTCAATTCAACACTTTGCATTACGGAATAACAACCAGTCCAGCCTATGGGATCTAACAATCATATTATGACCTTAATATCCTAAACCTAGCAATCAGGGAGGCAATGAGCACTCTAAAATTGCCTTTTGTACAGTATTTGAAAAACTGAAAACAGGGAAAGTCATGTGATACCATATCAATCTATAGATGACATGGTTCACAACTAAAACTGGGGTCAAGTGCTATACTCTGCCAACTACGTTATAAAACTGCTCTGGCATAGCAACAAAACAAGCCATGTCAAGGTCACTGGTATAATATTGCAGAAGCACAACTCTTTCCCCACATTTCTGTAGTTCGTCTCTTAATTTACCTGCCTGCATTTGGAATCCTATGTCTCCGTCGTCTTCTAGATCTTCCTAACAGTAGCCGGTGGAGACCACGCCCAGAGACAGCAGCAGAACTTGTTGATGCAACACTCTGCAAACCAAAATGATCAACGCCGAAAGAATTAGCAGCATGTTCCTGATTATACCTAAGATTTGACAAAAAGCGGCCAGTTCTCCCCAAACCAATGGACCTCACGGAGAAGAAATCATCTTCTAGATATTCCTCATCAGAATCATACTCATCGCTATAAAATGCATGGTCATTTGGCTCAAGCACATAATCCCCCAGTACCATAGCCCCTGGTGTTGAAGATAAAATTGTGCTGATCACATCATTCCGTTCTCTTTCACACTCGAATCTCTTCCATTTTTCTTCTCGAATAGGGTCCACCTCACGTGGTCGTGAAAATGGATGCTTAGACCTAACATGCTTCCTAAGTTCCTTGTAATTCCCCACAAAAGAGCAATCATCCTGCATGCAGCTTCTTTTCTTGCAATTCAGAGACTTCCGTGCTGCTTCAACCACTGTCCAACCTTTCACCTGCCGGCGACAAAGGGGGCAAAGAAGTTCAGGCACTTTTGTATTGTCATTAGGTTCACCTGCACTTAAATCAAAATTTGAATAGTCTGTTTCTAGCTGCATACTTTGAACAGAAGTTGCTTTCGTGTATGCCTTTTTGTACTGTTCAAAACAGTTTGAATAACGATGACTAGTAGCACACATATAAGGGCGACAACCCTTGTTGTAAGATGAACAAAGTAGAAGGATAGCATTGTGGGGGACCTCCATACAGACTGAGCAATTTGCATCTTCCCAATCTTTCTTTTCTGATGCTTTAGAAAAGCTCTTCTTTACATTAACATCTTTCAGACTCTTTCTTGCACAAGATAATAAATATGGGGTCGACTTCTGACCTCGAGACCGGGACTTGCACCGCACCTTACCATCTTTAGCCATTTACAAACTGAAAATGAGACTAAGCAGGGAGAGAGGGGTATAAAAAGGAGAGAAATTCTAACATACTAAGTTAAAATTCTGGTCATTCCAAAAACTATAAATCAAATGTCTGAAGTACATTTGTGATATCATATCATTTATATGACTTTGCAGTAATATTTAACAAAACCTATAAAGTCCTTGCACTGATATTTTTAGCCCAAAAAAGCTACATAAAAAGATCGTAGTAATTCAATTATTATCCGCAGCTATTGTAGCTACATCTAAGCCACAAAATTAAAGTCTTAATATAAAGCACGTGTCAAAGTAATAAGTAGAAATACTAAGATATGTTATACCTGTTCATAGCAATTAGCATTAATCATATGATTCATAGTTAAACAAATAGAGACGAGATAACCCCAAGAGAACTCTAACATAAACTCTTCACAGTATTTAAACATACATCAACATAGTACACAAGTCTAAGATAAAACAGCATACAACAAAACTTCATCTTTCAGCAAATTAGAAACATATGAACACAAGTCAAAGTGAAAGTCAGGAACTATAACCCAAAATAAAAATAATAATCAGGTAATAAGTATCATCACTACCAAAGATAGCAAGTACAAATAAAATCCAAGCTTCGTAAAACCAATATATCTATATAACTACTTGTTGGAGAAGTATAAAACTATTGATGCGCCTTCACTTAACTGCTTAAGCTTTTGGGTTGAATTGGTTCTTTATGGTATCAAAGCCTCGGTGTCACAAGTTCGATTTTCACCGCCCCCATTTAGTTAATAATTAATTAAGTCTTGTGGAATTTCTTAGCACAGGTAGGTGGGCCTGTGCATTGTCCACCCTTCAGGCCCAATGGACTCTCGTGTGAGAGGGCGTGTTAGAGAAGTATAAAACCATTGATGGGCCTTCACTTAACAGCTTAAACTTTTGGGTTGAATTGGTTCTTTATACTACTAATACTATTACATATCAGCAGAACATCACACGAAATCTGAAACAAAACTTCCAAAGCTAGATCAATGAATTCACTCAATTTTCTTTCCTCATTGTCCACATTTATGTATCCCCGTTGACTTGCATATGTACAGTACTTCAGTTGCTCTCCATGAATTACTATATTCTATATATCATTCTTAATCTCATATATTAAATGTCATCAATCAAGGCTAGACCACCATGACTTTGCCATCCCACTGAGTTTCACTCAGTTCTGCTTTTACATGTTTTATTTCCTTTGATGTCCTGACTTTATGCAACCAAACTTCCATCTTTTTAGAATTGGAAAATCCACTTTTTTCTTTTCCATCTTTTCAACACCCTTATGCATGTTTTTCATGCTAAACAACAAACCATGTAACTAAGCTTTGCAGAAAGTTCATGCAGCATGTACACTAAACCTGCATGTCTAAAATATCACATGCTTATACACTTCTGACTTTTCTATATCAAAAATTTAAATATCCTTTATTTTCTACACTTGAACACTATCATATGGCATATGTACATTCAGTAAGTAATAACACGCTGAAAGTATATCTAGTGATCCTTCACATAAGCCTAGGGTTTCCTTATGATCCTCTCTACAACTTCCATGGTGACAGTATTGCTCATAGATGTCCTTAACCAGAGTATGCATAACTGGGCAATCATTCTTGACATATGAAAAGGGCAGCCAGGTTCTATATAGCTCCGACTATGCACAGGGTTCAGGGAAAGTTCATGCTCATTGTGTGGGTTCATAGTAAGCAACCTTATCTTGCATTTGCAAGAGGCTGATTATATCAATCGAACTTGTGACCTCCAAGTTACACGGTGACAACACCAACCATTTTGCCAAGGCTGATTACATAACAATTAATGAACCAAAAGGAGAAAACGAAAAATATGTGAATAGAAAAAAAAATGAAACCTAAACTTTAAAATATAATAACAAAAAAAATAATTGCATTCATAACTATTTTCTAATGCCTTAGAAAAGATAAAAGTATGCTTCATACCAATATAAACGTTAATTGAGGTTGATTGTCGTCACCCTTACAAAAGACAAGTTTTTCTAACAACTTACAGAATTTATAATCATGTTGAAGCATAAAAGAGCATCATAAATTTGAGAAAGTTGATTAATCATGAAAAAAACCAGGATAAAAGGATTACCACTACTTATATAAGAATCATAACAATTTATCTTCTGAAAAGGATAAGGCACAAGTCCAAGTTGATACATGTGGCTTCTTTTTCTAACACCCCAAGGCCCAAGAAAACCCCAATCAGGGTGAAATGCTTCAACCTTGCCCAGTACCTAAAACTTTAATCATCTCAATTAAGGATGAAACTATAATTACTGGAACCTTGAGTCAGTGGGAGATTTCACCCACATGCCAATGAATAAATGCTGATGATGATTTTAAATGCATTTACTACATGAAGAGAAAGCAGGACTAGAGCATTCAATAGCCTCAAGAGAAGTCTGATTCAAGTCAACAAAATCCCAAATATGGCCTTTAAGACAATCAAACATAAACTAGAATAGAAGAGTCTTCTACAACTAACAAATTTGTGACAAAAGGATGTCATTCAGTCCGAAGCATATATCAAATGACCGACAAAAGAATAAGAAAAATAAAACACTCGTGTCAACGAGTCTCATTGTTGAGTATAGTTAATTATCATAAGAAATCTATCACGCAATCTTGAAGCAACAACAGGATACAAAATATCAGAAAGGCAGGGTACTAACAAGAACAGCTTAACAAGAAGGACTGAAATAAGGTAGTTCATTTGGCATGATACTAATAGCTTCTTGATTTGGATTTTAGAGTTTGAAACTCTTTGGATGGAGATAATTATTAAAAAAGGACACTGGTGATATAAAGCTCCTATTATGCACAGGGTTCAAGGAAAGGTCAGACTTATTGTGTGGGTTTGCAATAGGCAGCCTTACCTTGCATTTGAAGGAGGATAATTACATGAATCGGAGAAAATCATTAAAAAATAAAGAAATTGAGAAATTCAAGGAAGCAGATAATAGGTAAAGGATTAGAAGCTATTGCACACGTTCGCAATGTAGTGCTATATGAAATACCGACACTTCAAAAATCCTGACATGTCGTGTCCGACACTTCCCGCCACTCCGACACTTTAATACTCATTGCCAAGACTCAAGAAAAGTTCAAAGGTTACGTTGCGTTGCATTTTGAGTTCCAACTATTAGATTCGTTAGATTACGCTTACGATTTTATTGAGTTTAATATAAACATTTGGGATATATTATATTTCTTTGCGAAATTGATGGGTATTATAAGTTTAACTTTATTTTTTTTGTTAAATTATTGAATACTAAGGAGAGTGTATTGGATTGAGATTTCAAAGGATTTTAATGGATTATTTTTGAACAAAAAAATCCGTTGGTATTCGATTAGGATTTTAAAGGATTATTTTGGAATCCGTCCAAATCCGTTGGTATTCAATCATGATTTTAAACAATGGAATCACAATCTCGTGGTATTCAAAAATTCGACGATTTTAATAGATTTTCTATTGTTGTGGATTTCGTGAGACATTTTAGTGAAAAATATAAATAGGATGCCTCTCTCACAATTTCACCTTAAACCCTAGGATTTCTTGAGATTCTTCTATTGCAATATTTTCTTCTTCCTTTGACAGGTAGACTGCTCGAAATTGGATTCCGCCATCGGAGCTTATTTTTGAGCAATTTTCATATCAAAACAACCCAGAAACAACAAACCAACGAGATTTTAATATAATCTATCTCAAAAATAACATATTTTTGATCAATTTTTAAGAAATTTTGGAAGTTTAAAAAGTGATTTTTCAAGCTATGGATTGCGATTTTTCTTGGCACAAAAACGTGTGATTTTTGTATTAAAAACAACATAAAACAGTGAAAAAATAACATAAAACCCTCAAACCAATTTTCGTTTTACATCAATAAAACAATATCAAATTAAAGAAAGATTGAAACTTTCATAATATGAACCCTATATTTTGTAACAATACATTCATGAACGAAATTCCTTCACTATAGGAAACAATTTCAAACAATTTTTGTGTCAATAGATAACTAAAAACTTGTTTCTCAAAAGCCCCAAAGCAATTTAAAAGATTTCAATGTATCGACTGAAAATTTTTTGAGAAATTTTCTAAACTTTCATGTAATTAAACCCAAAATTTCAGATTCAAAATTTTAGAATATTCAATGAAAATATGCATATAATACATGGTTAGAAAACTCTCATAACATAAAATAAAAACCCCAAGGTTTTCAAGATCAATTGCAAAAAATTTCAAACAAAATTCTATCATGAACTTTAGGTTCTATATGCAAATTTAGAATTATTTTCATAATTAAAAAAATTGGGTCTTATAATCATATATGCATAACTTTGATACCAAATGAAGAAGATAATTTTCAACCCATTAGATATGTGAAAAACTGTTGTTTAGTAATTTTGAATGTTTGTTAAAAATTATATTATGTTTTACTGATTGAGAAAATTATATTAGGTTTTACTTTTTTTTTATTAATTTCATTGCATTTCTTTGTTATTTTTTTATGGGGAATATTATACTTACAGCCTATTTTTGTTTACAACATTTTACAACCATATCTTAACCGTTGATTTTCGTCAATCAATGGTTATTACTTTCGCAAATCAAACTCATTAATTAATATTTAATTTGGAAGTTAACCGTTGATATAAGATTATTATTTTTGATCAAACTCATTGAGAAAATTATATTAGATTTTATTGATATGTGAAGAGTTGTTGTTTAGTAATTTTTGAGATAATTTTCAACCCGTTGTTAAGTTTACTTTTTTTTTATTAATATCATTGCATTTCTTTGTTATTTGTTTTTATTGACTCTTGTAATTTTGAATATTTGTTAAAAATTCATATAATTTTTTAAAATCTTTTAAATCCATATTGTCCTTTCAAATCTCATGAATTCGATTAAAATCCTTTAAAATAGAATCCTATGAAATCTTGATTGTAAAAAAAATCTTTTAGAAAAGTCTATAAAGTCTCTCCAATTCTAAAATGTCTTTTAAAATCTGTAGGATTTTTTATCTCAAAAAAGTCTTTTAAAATCCTAATCCAATACACCCCCCTAAATATAATATACACTACATAAATTAAAAATATTATAGAATATCAAAACGTGTCTTAACATGTCAAAATTTAACATTTTTTAGAATTAACATGTCGGAGTGTCGTGTCGTATCTCGTGTCCCGTGTCGGTGCAACATAGTACTGCTAGCATTGCAAACAGTCCTCAAAAATTAAGTTACAAGTTCTCCATTTAATTTCAATGTCTACAGATCTTTTAGGTAGCATCTGAATAAGTAAAATCAAAGAGTTAAAAAGGTGAAACTTAATCACCCAACATCAACTTAAAACTTTATGAAATTTTTCTAGTATGTACAATGTGACCACTTTCTCAGTAATCATAGCATCTGGAGTTAACTGTTTGGGAGATAAATTGATGGAAAATAATATCACATCCAACAGATGCACAGCCTTCAAGTAATCCACCATTTTCAACAATAAATGATATCATGAAGATAACAGGATACCAAACTTCAAACCAGTATCTAAGAAAGAATAAACTCATAATTTCTGTCAATAATTGCCCGCATTTGCTTCTAGGAAGCAACACAACGCACATATACGTCATAACAACAACCAAGTGCCACTTTCCACAACAACACGATATTAGTCACAGAACCAAAAGGTAACGATCCAAACAACATAAATTGTTCAGGTTAGATTTACCTAGCAATACAAAATTAGTTAACAAAAAATACATCTAAGGGAAAAATTCACGAACACTTCTGATTATCATTTGGAAGGAGACATTTTCTATCACTTGTAGGAAACGCAGAGTGAAAATGAAAGACTAAGTTATAAAAGACGGATCAATATCTTGCCACACTCGTGCAACTCAGGACATTGAATCCATTTTAGTGTAAAGAGCGTGCGCAAATAGAATCCAACGCTAGTAATTCATAAATCGTAACCATGGAGAGCTCACCTTAGAAGAAAATTTCTAAAAGCACATACGGATACGAAAACAGCTCTAAGATTACGTTGAAAAAAGAAGAAGGTGAAACAACAGAAATCAGAGATCAGAAAATCGAAGGGTGAGGAAAACCCTCGCAGGAGGCAACAAATCGAAAGAGAGGAATACCTGGTAACTGCAGGTCTTTCAAGGAATGGAAAGAGAGGAATTGTTTGGTTGGAACTGTGGAGTTGAAGGTTATGGAGAGAGCGCCCGATCTTCGCGCTCACGTTCTCCAAAATCCAAAACAATGGCTAGCAGAGGTGACGTGTGCTGCAACACCTACCCCAATGTAAAGCTGTTCTTTTTTCTTTTTCTTTTTCTTTTTTTTTCTTTTTTTTGGGGGGGGGGGGGGGGGGAATACAAGAGCTGTTCCCTTCATCTAAAGGAAAATGAGTAGTGCTCTGTTGTGTGGGCTCATGTTGCTATGCTATACTGGACCCCATTTATTTCAAGCCCATTTACTTGATATCAAAAACAGTTTTTTAATTTTTAGAATAAAAAAATCTGTTGAATAATGTTTATTTTATAAAAATAATTCTAAAAATACTTTTTGGTTTTTAAAATCAGAGAACATATTTCAGTTATTTATATTTTGTATTTTAATTTTAAACTTTTAAAACAAAAACAAAAAAAACACAACAAATACTCATTTAATTTGATCGTCCCATGCATTAAATAGCAAACAAAAGTACAATGTTAGGGAATATATGAAGGTGCAGGTTAATCGCTTAAATTATTTTTAAAAAAATAAAGAAGAAAAAGAAATAAATTCTCAAATTCGTATTGAGGAATTTGAAAGTAAACAAATGTTGGTCATATAGTCCTTCTCAAGGACTAACCGTCGGTGCTTAAGAACTAATGTGGCTAAAATTTGTTGTACCTAGGGATCATGGATGGAATTTTAATTTCTAATCCATAGCCGTGTTTCTCAAAATTTGAAGGTTTACTTCAGAATATATTTTTACCATTTTCATCCATTGGTCTTCGAAATTTTCAGAGATAGTGCAAGCGAAAGTATAAACTCCCCAAAAACCAAGCAATGCCGTGCAAATAAGGGCTTCAAGCAAGTGGTATAACAAGATTCCTATACAGTCAGGGAGCATTCGGCCCAGAAACATCCAGAATAAACACAGGAGACCTGTGCCCCTATTTGGTCAGTCAACGGCCACAGAAGATAGAGAACAGAAAACCACACTACATCTCTTGTTCCAAGAAGCAACAAAACATTAACCAAAATCAACAGAGCCTTTTCCTACAAAACGAGGTTGGTTACATGAATTAAGCACATCATTGTGTTAAACCAAAGATCAAATTTTCAGAGACCATTAAGAAAGTGGGAATCATTAAACATGGATTCAAAAAGAAAAGAAAAAAAAATGATGAAAATAACAACTTCGAAATATAAATGTACACAAACAATGGCATGCTAATAATTTATATTTACAAATAGCAAGATCTCTTATTCTTGCTATCTCTAATCCTTGCTACAACTGCTCCGAGAGGTAAGCCCTACAGATTTTTTCACCCGTAGCTAATTTGAGGGGAAGGCGCGGGTAACATTTTTAGCTCGACGTTGATAGTTTAGCTTTGCTACAACGGACAAATCATCGTTGAGTAATTAGATAACACATTGAGCATAATTCCCCAGTAGGACATAGCCAAGTCGATAATTTGGTTCTCTGGAGCGCCATATCACTTGTTAGATCCAAAGCAGCTCTTAAAATCGATTAAGTTACAGGCAAGCAAACTCTGAATGCCACAATACGAGCAACAATTACTGCATTAATGGTTCCAGATGAACTTCAGCAACTTTAAGACTGAACATCGGAAATATGTTACAAGCAATGAAGGACAGAACTGTCATCAAGAGTAAAAGAATGAAATAAGCCACTGAAAGAGAAAAATTCAACCCATGCTACAGTGATTTGAGCAAATGGATGAAAACAATGTAGTCAGTAATTTGAGAATTCCACCGCAGACATGTTAGAAACGTTTTCTTCTTTTCCTCCTTTTCTTATTTCAGTTATGCATGCATGAACATTTGCCCCCAAATAAGAATGTAACCGCACTTGAACCCCACCCAACTTAACTGAAGGTATTGTATGTGCATCCTGAAAACCAATTCAAGCATCTTAGGCCTTTTGTTTCCAACCAAAATGATGTAACCACTCATGAGTTACAAATGAAAATTCTAAAAAGAATGGTCAACTATGAAAACAGGTTTTTGATATAATTCAGGTGTGATGATGAAAAGAGACAAACAAAGCAGCAAAATGAGATGGTATGTAACAATCTTTACCTCAATTATGTTTCCTGCTTAAAGACAACAAATTTTAACCCTTTCTGCCAGGAACGTGAGGAAGTGAAGAACCAGATGACTGGGAAATCGGCCTTTGGATAAATGGGTGATTTAAGAGTTCGGCAGCAGTGGGACGATCATCTGGATTAACTTGAAGGCACTGCAGGATTAAATCCCGTGCATCTTTTGAAAGAGAATCAGGAATAGGAGGTCGTTCACCTTTTCCAATTCTAAATAATGCCTGCATCTGTTGTTGGAAGAGATTAATCAAAGCTCAAAAGTCAGAACCAGCAGGAAAACAATTTTAAAAGTTATAGATATATTTCATGGAAAAATATTCACTTTTCATATAACTATAAGAATCAACCAACATTTCTACTAAATGCAAAACATGGGACACGGAACATCAACAAAATCCAGAAGTTAATTTAAAAAATAACTAGCAGCAACATCGAGAATTTAGATTAGAAGGGGTAGCTGAAGCTGCATAATCATTATAAACTGCAAAAGCAAAAACTTTTGTAAAGGCAAACGCATAAAACTAAACCCAAAAAAAAAAAGAAAAAAGACTGCAAGTGACTTGAAATCAGAACTGAAATTGTGAAAACTGAAGAGCCCTCCCTTGAGACAGAAAAGGGAAACATCATCAGGGGTTACATAATCACCCTTACTGTGAGCTGACAATGGTAATGGAAGTGAAAACAGGAAAAATATGACACATACACATTCCAATTGAGAGTATGGAATTTTGCCCGATAACATCTCCAGCACAGTGCATCCCAGACTCCATATATCTGCCGGAAGCCCATAACCTTTGTTCTTTCCTTTTACAACCTGCATGTTCCAGATTAAGAATCAACAGTTATGCTATCAAGAAATCAGAAGATGGAACACCCCAAAAGGGGAGAATTTTGGAAAGTCTAAGGTTTCTAAATTCAAAAGTGAAGGGATGTTTCTTTTCGAACATGAAATGGTTGGCAATGAATTCTTGAAACAAAATATGCATAATTACTACACCACTATCAATAATTATATCCAGCTGTTCATTACATGGATCAAGCCATGTGGCAATTAAATGGGACAAAGCAAAAGAGAAGAGTAAAAATTCAACCCTCCATAGTTTCATTGTTTCAGCTTCTCTAATATCCCTATTAAGAAAGTGTAACAAGATCTAATTTTTGTGGGGTTGTAATAATTTCCTTGGGTTCTAGGTGGGAACCACCACCAACTTCACAGAAAAGTGAAAGCATTTAGAGTTTTAGATGAGTAGCATGTTAAATGCATACAGTTTCTGATAAATGTATGACAATTTAATTTCATTTAATAATGTGTTCAGTCCTCAGCCGAAGAAGTGGTGTTGCTCAATAAATTAGAATAGTTGAACCAGTATTCAGTATTTCTCTTCAGAAGTTAAGACTGAAGCAAACGATTACAAAAAAAAAAAAAGACTTAAGGCAAACCTCAGGGGCCATCCAGAATGCTGTCCCCTTGCATGATTTAACATCATTCAGTTTGGTAGCCTGAAAACAATTCAGAAAAGCAATATCAGAAAATGGAAATGATAAGTAATTGAACATTATTTAGATATCTAAAATTTAAATTACGATATTGAAGAAACGAAAGAAGACTAGAAAAGAAGCATAAACTGAGGAAGGTACCTTTGCCAATCCAAAATCTGCAAGCTTGACAGATCCACTTGCATGAACCAATATATTTGCACATTTAATATCCCTTAAATTGGGGAAAATATAATTAGATTATATGTACAAAGATTGCTTCATCCTAATTACACAACTGACACAGGAACACAAAAGAGAAGATGTTAAAGAAATCATGAGCTTAACCCAAAGAAAAAAGTCTACCCATTAAAATTTCCCAAACGAAAAACCTAACATGCATTGTAATTTTGTAATCATTCAACCTCTTACCCTTACCTTAGTTTGATGTGGACGAACATGATTTTCCTTCTTTAATCATTATAAAATTCAAATCCAAAGCAATCAATTGCTGAAAAAACCTAATACGCCGTCCACAAATACTAGACTACATATTAGCATCAAAATTATTTGTTTGGGGCAAGAAAAGAATGGCAATGAGAATAATTGGATGAGAAATCTTTTTATTCCCTTAGATACTTTTCTTCTTTCAACTCTCTTCTTTGGCCCAATATATGAAACAGTTAACAGTCCTCGGATATCAGCAACAAGCATTCCAAGCAACGAAAATGTAATGATATTTGCCCAAACAAGAAAAAGAACAGGACCAAATAACAAGAAGAAAAGGAAGTTGTTACGATTCAATTAAACAAGGTGTAGGAAAGAAGTAGATGTAGGAGAATATAGCCCAGTGCTGAGTCAGCAAGAAGTTTGTTAATAGAGAAGGTTCCCGAAGGTGGTAAACAATATTCTGTTAGACGTTTAAAGGTGGAGGAAAGTTGGTTGCTTAAATAGAGGAATAGGAATGAATTCTGATCATCTGGAAAAATCAGATTGGGCATTGGGCTGGGAGAGCTCTGAGTCTCTCAAATACTCAGAAATTATCTTCTCGTTTTCTCTTGTATTTTTCCCACCATTATTTCAGTTTCTATCATATAGATTGTAGGATCAATATCATGTACTGGAATGGGCTGAGTTGTTATTGATTCAGCTTCAATCAATACAATTTCTATTCATTTTCCTTGAAACCTTTGTCCATTGTGTTTGGGTTGTAACAGAAGTCCTTAACAAAGTATTTATATTGCAATTATGAGACAATAAGCCAAAGTGAAAGTCCATTTGAAGCAAGAAAGCAATAACCATATATGGGACTCCTGTCAGCATCGATCTAGAAAAGGGAACCACATCATATGATTCAAGACCAGGAATACCACAGAAAAGCAGAAGTAATACATACAAAAAGGAAAGCCAACAAAATATTAAAATAAAAATATAATCTGTAGTCACCTGTGAACCACATTCCGATCATGAAGATACTTCAAACCATGCAGAATCTGTCTTGTATAGGCAGATACTTGGGAATCTCGAAGAGTATACCTCCGATAGAGGCTTCCAAGGGAGCCTTTGGTTACAAGCTCAAGAAAGATATACAGCGTTGACTCATCCTGCACAAATACCAAGCAAAGTGTAAAGTACAAATCACATTTTGAATAATTTTGAATCATAAGCTTATTCAGTTAGATGTGAAAATATCAACAATGAAGCTTGCCCCCCACACGAAAATGATAATAATAACAGAAGAACATTGCACAAATAGTTTAGTTCCTGGCATTTTGAAGTTTTACATGATTAGTTACTGCAGCCATGTGGATCCTTTGTCATACAAAAATTAGACTACATTTCATGACCTATCCTGACATCATGTCCTGACTCTAACTAAGACATTCCATTTATATTCAAAACATTGAAAAAAGCTGGAGATGTGTAACCTGTTACATTAGACATAATCTATATCGACAACTTTCCATATAGACTCAACAATGGTAAACAACAAGAAAATATCAAATTGAACATAAAAGGAAAAGAAAAGACAAGACAAGAAGAAAGTACCATTTCTGTGCCATGGTATTGAACTATATTCTCATGTTCAAACTGACTCAAAAGTGCAATTTCCTGAGAGAGAAGAGAAAGCCAAATGTGAGAAAATAAATATATTTGGAGAAACATGAAGGAGACAGTAACCTCTCAAACGATTATGAAGTATTGCACAAGATAGCATAATGTTTACGTAAGAGAACTTTTTTTTGTTTTTCATTAAAGAATGTTAATTATTGGAAAAGAAAAGTATGAAAAAAGAAGTTATAAAGCATTAAAACTGTAAGCCCATCACCTGGTCCAGTTGATAGACACTTTGCTTTCCCTGATTCCCTTGATCAAGCAGTGAAACTTCTTTTACAGCAAAAAAGAATCCATCGCTACAGTGATAGTTAGAAGATACAAACTTGTTAGTAGATATCACTTGCATAACATAATATAATGACTATAACACCGGTACAATCATCACACTGAGTAAAGCTTTGCTCTTGAGCTTTGTAAAGAAAAAAAATCCAAAAGAAGCAGCAATTTGAATGGAAAACATTGGATGATAATTTATGCCCTGTTGTAAGCAGCTTAGGAAGATGCCAAATTAAAAAATAACAGGTCTGCTTGAATTTTGTTTCCAAAAACAATTTTTTTATTTTCAGAATTAAAAAAAAAAGCCTGTTTGATAAAAAAGTGTGTTTTGACTTTTAACTTTCAGAATAAAATAACGGGTCTGTTTCTACTTTAGTTTTTAGAATCAAGTTAGAGAACATATTTGCATTGTTTCTGTTTTATGTTTTGACTATTCACTTTAAAAAAAAAAAAAAAACCACCAATTTTATTGACTACTCTACAAAATAGTTTCAAGAACAAAAAAAGCAAACCACAATCAAACAGGTCCAACCTTTTGAGGCTTTTGGTTTTGACAAAAAAGTGGCAGTGAACAGCAATTACAAATCACAATATCCTTACCCTTGCAAAATATAGCTCCCTTAGCTCATTAAATTTCTCTACAGTTATCATTTTATATGGTTTCAAATACATTCACATTGGCTATTCAACTTGAAGCCAGAGTACCACTGCATCAATTTCATGCAGTGGCCAAATGAACAACCTAATTCACTATTCAATTAAGGGGAAACACAAGTCCAGCGAAGCTCATATACATTTCCTAATCAGTATGAGCAATAGAAGACTTGCATTATTGCATTTCAGAAATTATCTTTATTAGTAAAAGGCTAATAGCTAAGTTTATTAAAACCCCACATTAGAGGGACACCTTTGAGACAAAGAACTGTCAAAGGTTTAGAAGAATCTAGGAAATTTAGCAAAGAAAAAATAAAGCAATAGAAAGGTCACACCCTTCAAAATTATGGTTTTCCTCTCACATCGAACGGATAACACTGGACACATAGGTATGAACCCTACACATAGAACAAAGGGTGGCTGTCATCATGCTCTTTTTCAGCAGATTGTTGACCAAAGAAAATTGACTTAACTAGTCATCCACACAGAAAGTTACATTTTATGGTGACTGCGTTTTGAAGCTTACAAACATGGGTATTGAAGGAAATGACACAATGGAAACAATCCGATGTTTGGTAGGTGGTTTTTAATGGGATAGACGGGTAAGTGGTGGTGGGAAATGGAGAATGACTAGTTTGGTAGAGGATTAAATGAAATAAAACAGGGCATTCTTTTTCCCCATGCAAATCTGAAATCAATGTGTTTTGGTCTGAAAATCACCGTTGGAGAAACCCACCTTCGAGGTGGTATCCATAGAAAACTAGGGAAGTGATATATTTAGGTGCCAAATTTTTTACGCAATTGCCCCTCTCCAGAGAACCTCACCTCCAATTGTTTAATATTCAGGGGTATTTTGGAAATTTTGTCATATTTCCCATCAATCTTTTATTTTAAACCAAACATAGTCTCAGTATATTTTACACAATTTTCCTGGTAATATTTCGGTCTACCAAACAACATTTTTAAAATTTTCCCACTTATTTTGCTTTACAACTATTTCCCCACTATTTATATTTACCTGGTTATAAAAAATTTCTCCTATACCAAACGCTCCCTTAAGGAAGTATTAACGAAACGAATTTGAAGGGTTCAAAAGCCCTTGTACTCCTATTCTGGCCAAAAGTTACACTGTTTTATAAGGAAAAGAAATGAATTGATAATATTATCCGATGTGCAAAATATTTTCTAAATAACCCCTCCTGCCCCCCTAAAAAATGATCTGTTTCAGGATACAAACTAACAGTTTCTGAGTAGTTAGTTCAACAGACATTGACCTGTCAGATTCAACTAGCTCACCCCATTTCTTATTCAACTCACTTTTTACGATTAGTTACTATTTATTTTGAAAATAAGCTTTTGAAAGAATAAATGTTGGTAAAGTAGAAACAAGTGTATTTCTTCCCTCCTCTTTTTCACTAGACGGAAAATCTTCACTAGATACATTGAAAGTCATAACAAAGCCTTGCCTAATTTATTACCATATCCAAACCCACCCAGCAATATTCTTGAACTAACCTTCCCGGTCCTAAACAACCGAAGCATTAGCCCCAACTCCAATCCAAGCCTGCTACCGTTCATAATTCGAAATGAAATTTTCCTAAAAGCCATCTAATATAATATATTTTCTGTAGTTTTTAGATCTAATTAAAGGAAAACATTACATTATAACAAAGAACTACAATAAAAAGAAAAAAGAAAAAAGAAAAAAAAGGAGAAACACACGTACATGCTAATGTAAAACCATTTATAACTCACCTTCCAATAATAAAAAAAATTTTAAACGGAGAAGGATATTGTAACAACCAAGTAGTGTTACTATCAATCAATTTCACCGTTAGATCTATTATGTTGATCCAACGGTTATATTTATTTTTATATTTATATGGTTATAATTCTCCATATTTAATAATTTATATTTATTTCTACCTTTATATTATTATGATTTTTCATATTTAATGCTTTCATATTAAATATGAGGAATCATAACCATACAAAGATGAAAATAAATATAATCGTTAGATCAACTTAATCATCTAACGATGAAATTGATCAGTAGTAGTAACATTGATAATATTCAAGTGGAAAAGAGAAAGGAAAACTGAACGGTATTGAGTCAACTTACTCAGAAATCCCTTCATAGACTGAGCCAAACGAGCCGCGCCCCAAAAGGCCACCCTTTTGCCATCTGCCGGGGGTAATAATACGTCTGATTCTCCCGTTAGGAGATATATTATTAGACCTAGGATCCGTGGCAGTGCTAGAAGAATCATCTTCATTTGACGTAGTAAACGAACACGATCCTGAAAGCTCAGCAACAATTTCCGCTATCCTTGCAGCATTATCCACTCTCTCTTCGTCTTCTCTCTTCGGACTCACCCCACCAACTTCCCCTTCTTCTTTCTCCGCTGCTTCTCTCGGTACATCCCCTTCACCTTGCGGAGCAAAATCCCTCAAAAGGTCCCAAGTGGAGCACTCGTTATCAACAACCTGAACCCTCACCCCTGGTGGCGGCTTAAGCATCGGGGGACGAACCCCCTTTATACCGCCGCCGCCGCCGCCACTTTCCGTGCAACACACGGTAGTCTCAGCAGTCTCGTCTCTAACCCTAACCCTAACCCTAACCCTCTCTTCAAATTTCTCACCCAAATCACAACCCTCTGCTACGTTACTTTCCTCTTTTACCTTTGGTTCTTCCTTCTCCTGACTATCCAGCTCGGTGAGTTTCAACCTTGGAAGAATATCGGAAGAGGATCGAACCTTCATGGCCTCCCATGCTGCCGCGGGAATAGCGAAGTCTTCTGGCCCCGAGAGCCCCAAACTCCTGCAAATTCGATCGAACTCACCCTCGACTCCCTCAATTCGGAAGCTGGTGCGGTGGTAGAACTCCATGGATCGAGTGTAGAGCGAGCCGGAGGAGGAGGAGGAGTCGTCGAGCGAGGAGGAAGACGATACGGCGTCGTACTCGAAGTGCTTGTGTGCATTGCGGCGCTCGAGTTTGGGTTTTCTTCGGAGCTTCTTAGCATCCATGGTGGTGGTTTGCTTGCTATGTCCGAAAATCCGAAGTAGATGATGCATGGAGAATTAAATCTAAATCCATCTAAAATTAATAACAGGAATGGGATCAAGAATTCATAAGCTGCTTTTGAAATTGAATGAAAGCTAATCGACGTAAACCAAGTTATGGTTCCTTCTATTGAGAGAAATGAAGAAAATTAGAAGGAAAATGTTATGATTCTCTCTTGGTCTCGGGTGTAAAATCAGAACCCTTGAGACGAGAGAGAAAGTAAACGGAGCTGACCAACCATATAGAAAGGGGAAGAATAAGCAATGGTTGAAGAAAGACTGAACACGACTGGTAAACGCCGTTGAACTGGAAAGTGGAAACAGAAAACGCGGTGACACATGGACCACCAACACATGACTCGGATTGCTCCAGTGCCTTTTTTATTTTATTTTTTATCTATGTGGATTTTCTTTTTTAAAATTATATATATGTTCACACGCTGCAAATACCTTTTCACGGAAATAATTATTTTTTAACTTTGTTTTTACAATTACTTTTTTTTTGCATTGGAAAGTTGAATTAGGGGAAATTAGTGTTTCCAAGGTAAACAAATAGTATTTTAATAATTATATTGTAATTTAATAATCAAATTAAAGTTCGTGGTAAACATAAGTAATTAATTTTTATTTTTTATTTGATTGGTCTATTTATATAATTTCTTGTATTAACAAATAAAGAAATTTAATGTGACCAAATATTATTTTTTGATTATTTTTCTGAGTTTGGTATCTTTTCATACATTTTTTTGGTTATAACAATTGATGTTTTAAATATGGGCTAATGCACCATTTTAAAAATTTTGAGCAAAAGAATTGCTCAGTTAAAGTTGATTGGATAAGTGTTTCCAAAAGTCAAACATGTCACATATGCTGATGGGACTGACACTGACGGGACTCGTGCCACGTCAGCGCCACGTAGGTAGTCCCATTATCGTAAAACTTCGAAAGATCATAACTTGTGACTCGGGTATCCAAATCAGATAATTTTTTTTTTATTTCACATAACGAGATCTACGTAATGACACCTAATTTACATATTTTATCTTCCACAAACATAGTTTGAAGATCTTCTGGATTTAAACGCGTGATTATGGTACAATTGTTACCAATTCAAATTATGTTTGTGAGAGATAAAATATGTCAAATGAGATGTCATTGCGTAGATCTCGAAAAGTTATGTGAAATCAAAAATAAAATCATCTGATTTGGATATCTGAGTCACAAGTTATGGTCTTCTAAAGTTTTATGGTAACAAAACTGCCTACGTGGTGCTGACGTGGCACGAGTCCCGTCAGTGTCAGTGACGAGACTAGTCCCGTCAGCATATGTGACATGTTTGACTGCATTACTTTGGAAAAACTTATCCAATCAACTTTAACTGAGCAATTCTTTTGCTCGAAAATTTTAAAATGGTGCTTTTTCCTTTAAATATGAGAAGTTGAGTTATGAACATAACTATTTATAGATCGGGTTAAAAAGGGGTAGTTCTGTCTCAGTGTCGGCATAGCGAAACTTTTGTAAATGTTAACCCTTAAAAGAGTTTAAATGTTATTTTCTATATTGAATAAATAACAATGTTTTGTTTTATGTCGAAAACTGTTATATCATATAAAAAAAAATATTTCTTCAGTCACTAGAGATAAAGTTATCTTCACTGAGTTCAAAACAACGTCGTTTTGGGCTCACTGAAGATAACTTATCTTCATTGACCAGAGAAATCCTTTATCCATAGAAAAATAATAAATAAAATATAATTTGAAACGAGATTCTCACGATTGAAAATGTAATATTTTAAATTTATTTTTTGTATTTAATTTGAGTGAAAACAGATTGTTTTTAAAAAATAAAGTAGTCAAATAATTTTTAAAAAAATTCATCCATTTAACTAGTCAATTCTGGTTAGAATAGAGTTATTACAAAAGAAATTCTAACATTTGAAGTCTATGAAGACAACTTTTACAAATAAACGTATCTACACAACATGCGGTACAAAGTAATGTTTTCTCTTCGGAGGTAGCTATTCATTTTTTTTAGTAGATTGGTATACATTTTAACCATAATATGTTAGATATTACATGGATTATGTTTTAAATTTTATTTATTTGAAGTTCAATTTGAATCAAGGGAGGGAAGAGTAAACATACATAATATTGTAAATGAAGAATATTTGATTCATGTATTGTTCAGCATCATGGGCTACCTTCGTATATGCAGTAATTATATGGCTACAAGGGAATTTGAATGCCTGAAACTTGTCGAACTGCATTTCCTCTCACTCGAGTTAACCCATAATATATCGTCGTCGTCATCAACTTGAAATGTGGTATGCGTCGTATCATACTCCTGAACACGCTGTGATGTACCCCTCTCTCCATTCTTTGTCATGGCCTCACTAATTACACTGGAAAAATATTTACCATTCTGGGCATCTTTATAGGCTTTAGTCCTTCTTTTGACAAGGTAATAGACCAGTCGATTGTACGTGCATTTGACCAAAGCAGTGATTGGCATGTTTCGTTCTCCCTTCAAAAACATATTGACTGATTCAAATAAATTAGTGGTCATATGGCCATATCTTCGTCCATCCAAATCATAACTCCGAGTTCGTTTCTCTTTCGGAATGCTCATCATCCTTGCAGCCACTTTCGGACTAGTGTTGCAGAACTCGGCGTACAGTATGTCAAAGTGGATTTTATTTAGAATTTTTCCTACAAAAAAGAAACATTGACACAAAATTAGCAATCACATCAGGTGGCACACGTACTGTTTAACGTCAATGCAAATGAGTTTGAGTATATTACCTAGCTTCATTGCATTTTTCTTCAACTCATGGTCCTTGAAATACATATTAAATTTGTTTTCTACATGAAGGAGGCTAAAAAACATGGTACGTATTAGGAGGTTGCCAACCAAGGGCCTCATTACCAATTACTGATATCATGCTGCGATATCGATAAAAAATAAGGTATATACCAGTCTTATTTGTAACATACATTCGGATGAAAGCCAAAAAAATACTCTCATGTTTCCTTTATTTCACTTTCAACAACCGCAAATTCAATTAGCAGCATCTCGTTATTTCCACCTTTGGCTGTGGTGATCAATAATATTCCTTTATACTTATCATACAGATGCGTATCGTCCACCTGTATGACTGGTTTGCACCATTTGAATGCCTCACGATATTGATTGAAAGTCAAAAAAAACACTTTGAAACATCTGAAACTCATTAACAACCTGTTGATTGACTGCATATTCTTCAGTTTGAATGTGATACGCAGATCTTGAGAAAAAATGCAACATATTGTCAAATTGTTTTGGCAGAAAAGCATATGACTTGTCCCAATCATCGTAAATCTTAGCAATTTGTTTTTGTTTTGTCTTCCATGCCTTCCTATAAGAAACATGAAATTCAAAGAGATCAGTCACCTTTTCTTGTGTCAGGATCGCAAGTACCGAAGATGAAGCCTTGACCATCTCTGCAATACCATTCACAACACGTATATATATTTATAATGTTATTTACGTTGACTGATAAACACAGATAATTATCAAAACGGACAGATAGTATTGGACATCGTACCTAATATGACTACGGAAATAAATTTAGAATAAAGTTGTTTGTGATCTTGGGAAATGAATTGGCTCACACAACTATGATCTCCAACCTATTTACTAACCACCCAAGTGTTGTTATTCTTCGTTTTAATTGCTCTTACTCGTCAATTGCAGCCTTGTTCGTAGTTCTCACATTTCATAGACAACTTGGTCGTAGAACTCTCAACCATTAAAGCGTCTTAACGAGCCTTCATGCAGTAATGTTTTATTGTGTCCTGGACATTATACTTGGAGTTGAACTCTTATTTCACATACAATTCATCTCTTCTTGTCCACGAACCCCAACCTAAACCTTCAACATCTAGTATATCTTCATGTGAGTAATCCCAATTAATAGTCTCATAATATGGAATCGCATCCAAAATGGTGCAACATCTACACATTCACACATAACATAGTAGATGTGAAAACATTATAACCAATAACAAAATAAAAATATAATAATACAACTCACTAACTAACCTGATGATTATGGAAGAACTACGGGATTGGGCATAAGGGTACCCGTCTCATGGGAAATTGGATCAGCATGATGTTCATCAGCTGCATCGCCATCATTACGGTCATGGTCATTAGCCAATAGAGTATTTTCATTTTCATCTTGCTCCTCATTGTCAAGTTCTTTATCTACCATATAGTCACTCTCTTCTCCATGAGCAATAGTTGATTGTGTAGTATGCGGTACAGAAGACGATACATAATGTGACTGATTATTAAGGTCCAGTCTACAAATCAATATTGACAGATCCTCAGTTGTATCAATATCCATGTATAACAACTCAACAAATTGAGACACAGAGTTATCGACGAATATTCTAAGAAAAACATCACTTCTTCATCATCAGATATCTCAAAACCCACATATTGGTGGTTCTACTCGAGACTCTACCCGTCACTGAAGATATTATTTGATTTTGTTAGAGCTTCAACTTTTGATGGATCTTTTCCTTTAAATCTTTAACGGACATGCCTTGGACCATATACATTGCTCATTTTTCCCCTTCGAAAGTCAAACTATTTGCACTTACAAAATTATAACCATTATAATATACGAATGAATGAAATTGATCCATTGCAATAGTGCTATTATGAAAACTATAGAACACAAAATAAAAGTGATAAAAAATGAAAGTAGATGAATATGATGAGTAAAAGCCCAACGCAAATAGCAAACACAAGAAAGGGGAATGTGAGAATATGACACTGGGTTGTGATTTTCATAGGTTGGGGGTATATATAGGAGATTTTGGGCTGGTTTGGTAGGATAGACGACCAGGATTGGGGCAGGTGGCATTATCTATAAGTCACGTACCTGAGTAGCGCAAGATCAACATTGAACACGTACGGTGTTAGTGCAGGACTAGTCTCGCACCTGATCGGTACGGGACTAGTCACATACTGATCAGGTGTGATACTAGTTCCGCACTGACACCATATGTGTTTAGTGTTGGACAGGCCTACGTGGCAGTAAGTGGCGCATTAAAACCATGAAGGACTGGTTGACGTGGCTGAAAGTCCCGTACTTTAATGTTGCGTGACTGGTCCTGTAATGATAAAATGTGTGTTTGACTATATTAGTTTGGCAAAACTTATGAAATGTGTTTTAACTGGGCAAATCTTTTACCCAGCAGTCTTAATGCTTTTGCAGAAAAAAGACCTATTGATGATGTGAAAAACATCATTTAAATGTACTATTTAATTCATAACATGATCGAAATGGTGTTGATAAAAGAGTTATACGGGAATAATTTATATTATGCATAATTACATAAAACATATATAACAACACAAATTAGGGCATATAAAACATAAAAGAGACGCGTATAAGAAAAAAAGTTGAGACCGGTAATACCACTTTGTCCACAAGACAATTGATCACCCTTATAATATTTATTTTTTCGGGATAAAATAAATCACTTCATTTTGGGGGGGGACCTTTATAATATTTATTTTTTCTTAATAATTATCTTTCGGGATAAAATAAATCACCTCATTGGGGGGGGGGGCGTAGGAGATTATATCCAGTTCTTATAAAAGGGGACAATTTTAAGTATGTTTGAATTCTGTTTTCAAAAATGGTTTTTTGATTTTCAGAACAAAAAGACCTATTTTTTTTTGTAAACACAAAATAAAAAAACTATTTAATAAGGTATGTTTTGTAATAAAATAAATAAGTATTATTTTTTAGTTTTTAGAATCAAATTTAGAGAACATATCCCAAGGCCCGTTTGGATGGACTTTAAAAAAAAAAATTATGGCTTACTTTTTTTAGAATGATTTTTTTAAATTTTATGTTTGGGTGAATCTCATAAAAAATACTTTTAAATAAAAAAATGATTTTGATGTTAAAACTAATAAACATTTTTTATATATAAAATTACTCGACGCGTGATGGTAGTTGGATGGAGTGGTTAGAGTGGGGTTGGGGTAAAATTGGATTTTAAAAAAAGTATTGAACTTTTAACTTCTTATTTTTTTAGAAGCAATGATCCTGACTTCTAAAAAAATATTATTTTTTATTTTAATTATGCTTTTTCAGAAAGTTGAAATCCAGACACATAAAATCCTTCAAAAGAATTTTTTTTTAAAAAAAATAGAATATTCTCTAAAGTAAAAAGTCAATCCAAACGCACACTTAGTTATTTTTATTTTGTGTTTTGACTTTTAATTTTTTCAAAAAATATAGAAAATACTTATTTTATTAATTATTCTACAAAATAATTTTAAAAAAATAGAATACAATAAAAGATGCCCTTAACTTTTTCTTTTAATTTTGGGATGTGGATTTCTCTATTATTGCTTTTATTGTTAGAATTTTTATAACTATAGGTTTTAATCAAATATAATTTTTCTTGTTTTAATAAAAAATGAGTTAAGTGATGATCCCTATAGGAGTACATATAAAGCTCGTTTATTTAAGTGATACTTTGCTTTGAGCTTAAATATTTATAAACTGAGGCTTAAGCCATCATGAGAAGGAGATTAGGGTTAAGAAATTTGACTAGGTCATTTATCTCCATTCATAGTATGTTAATAAACCGTCACTCCACAACTCGTCCAATGATTGTGATCAAGAAGTGATGTGAATTGCAGAGCAAGATTTTGATTTTTCAAATTTTACAGAAATATCGAAGCAAGCAAGAAATAAGATAGAAATCAAGAATAATCATGTTTTCAACGGGTAAGGCTAAACCTTTTGGTGTTCTAATTTGATATAATTCTATTTTGTGGTTTCTTTCATTGATCTCATGAATTGAATGAAGAAGTGAAATGTGTGTATTATTATTATTATTATTATTATTTACTAGTGGTTGTTGAATTAATTATATTTTTGCATTATTTGTTGGTAACGTGTTGGTAAAAAAAAGAGTCTATTTTTAGACTATCTCTTTAATCATTCTATAAAAAATATATGGAAAAATGAAAATAGTAGATCCCAAAAAATAATATCGCTTGCAATTTCTTTTTCGCAGTAAGTTACTCCTCTGAGGCTATTTATTTTTTCTTTCCAATTGAAAAAATAAAATCAGAATTTTGTAACTTGTATTTTTCATTGTAAACTATTTTTTTGTTTTATTTATGTTTCTTGTTATCCTATTTTAATTAAAAGAACTAAAAAAATAGTTTATGCAATTTGTTTTTCATTGTAAATTATTATGATTTTATTTTGCACAATTTATTTTTTCTTTAATTCTTTTCATTTTAATTTTTAAAAAATTTATATTTTAATGTAAACATGTTATATTTTAATGTAAACTATTTTGATTTTATTTAATTTAAAATTTATTGTATTTTAAGAAGAAAAATAAAATTTATTTTTTTATCCAAGTGTTTAATGTTTCTCCAATTAGTGGAGATAGTTTATCTCTATAGATCAAAATCACCTTATTTTGAGGTTCAGAAAAAGGTATATTTGTAATTTTAATTCATTTTGAGGTTATATTAATCTTTAATATTATAATATTTTTTCTTAACTCCAAAACAATATTGTTTTTGTCTCACTAGAGATAACATTATATCGCTGAAGAAACAAAAAACCCTTTATTTAATTTTTTAAAGGGAAAGGATAAGTTTAGTTTTTGTAATACTTTCATTGTGAATTGCACTTGGTTTTGTTTAATTTTAGTTTTTTATTTTAGTCTGATTTATGTCATTTGGTTGTCACACGAAGTAAATGTCATTTTTCAATGATTTATAATTTACATAATTAATTTAAAATAATAATTCTGAATACATATATATATATGTGTGTGTATGAAATGAATTTCTTCCCTTTCCTATCATAATCAAATTTCCAATAATTCTAAATTACTTTTTTTTAATAATTTTTGGGTCATTATGTTTAGGTCATATTTATTTTATTTTGTTCTTTAACCAATAACTTAGATGATAGATGTAATTAAAAGGTTTTTTTATAATATTTTTTAGAATTTAAACTTGATTTATTGTTTCGGGTAGGGTTTTTCAAACAAATGGCTTCTGAGATGAGTTTCCATAATACCTACTCAACCTAAGGTATCTTTTGCTCATAAAGCTGCGAAGTCCGTTTCGCGGGATTGTATCGCACAAGTCCGTTTCTGCGAACTTCATTAAGTGTTTTAAAACTCGAATCTGTAATCAACTCGACCGAAGTATTGGATTATTGAATTATTGGTTTAACTGAATTCATTTGGGATCAATCGGATTTATTGTTGACATATTAAAAAATATATAAATATATTACTTATATTAAAAATGAAAAAAATGTGTATCATTTTAAATGACATAAAATTATGTCATTTTAAATAAGAAAAAAAGATAAATTATGGGAGAGAGAATGGGGGGAAATTTTTTAAAAAAAAGGTCTCACATCTTTGTGAGAGTGAAAAGATGTAAGGTGTGTCATTTAAAATGACACACATTTTCCCATTAAAAATTCACATAAGAAAACTATCAATGAGCTTCAAAAAATAAATTGGTTCTGAATGATAGCAAAATATTGTATGGGTTTAGAGTATGTCCTTTTAAAGGATGTAAGTTGTGTCATTTTAGTTTTTACTCTATGTATTCCTGGTAGTACATAGTTATAAGAAGAATTTTTTTATTTTTTTTCACTTTCAACATCAGCTGATGTGAATGAAGAGAGAGAGAGATAAATTTTTTTTCATATTATAACTATGTACTACCACATAGAGTAAAAAAAATAAAAGGACACAACTTACATCCTTTTAAAGCACAAATAGTTTTTCCATATTATATACTTCTAGGTTTCTAGCTTTAGACCATATCCTAATATTGGATAAAATTGTAATGTAAGCTAAATGCACATTTTGTGCCTTGACATAAAACAAATAAACTAAATTATGATAACAAATGGTATGCATGAAATATACACTAAGGAGAAAGTGTCCACTGTTGAGATGAGACCATCAGTGTTTATTCCCATTTAACTTCTTGAGATCAATAATATGCAACGAAATTACATAAATGAACTGCACTAATCTAAAATATTTTCTTATTTTCACCTTATTTTTTAATCATATTTACCACAAAATACGAGCATAATTTAATTCAAGAGTTCTCAACAACCAAAAAAAAAGTTTTGCCAAAAAAGAAGAAGAGAAAGGGTCAACCGAGTCGCCGAGTCTCGACCGGGTCAACCGGTCCCAATCAAATTGACTGCAAAATCGTCCAAATAATCGCTCGGACCCGGGGACCCACCGGGTCGACCCGGCCGATCCGAGGCGATTTTTAAAACACTGACTACACCCACTAATACCACTTGTAAAATTCTCATTCTTGAACGTCACATACTCTCTCAACTGTCATCAAGACTCTATAATAGGTCAAAACAGTGATAAAGGGGGAGAACCTTACTCATTGAGCATTGTTAATCATCAGAATACATAATTTGCGTTATCCCAGGCATTTACATAAACCCTTAATTTTTCCATCAAACTGTAAGCTGGAAATACTGCGTTTTTAGTAACAAAGCCCCACACAGTTAGTAGATAGCTGAGTTCTTTAAGCATACTGATAGGGGCTCAATTTGTTGCCGTGTGTATGGAAATAGTTTTGTTGGGAGAGGTTTGTCCACTTAATGTGATCTCCCGCATCGAAAGGATTAGTCTTCGACTGTCGGCCGGCGAATACCTTGGGTAACAAAAAAAAGATATTGTGTTTTCCTTACCATTGCTAAGCATTCATTGTTCGATACTTTTTTTCTTTCTTTCTTTGGTATGAACCAAGAGATTCTCATTCAACCTCTCCCTGTCATCTTGTTCTCATAATAAACCCAAAGGCTATCTCCTTATTGGAATAACGGGTGCATTAAGATTTGCCATCAGAGGAAATATAAGACTAATTAACCTCCCTCAAGGAGAGAGGCACGTCCTTTGGACCCCAAAGATTTTTCAATAATTTGTTTTGGCCAAGGCCCATGACCAAAGCAAACTTTTTGGAGTTTAGTTGCCAATTGAGCTACTTTTAGGGGTTAAACACTTATTGTCTTATAAAAGAGAATATATTGTTCAAGGAAAATATGTTTATCATGTTACATACTTGCATTTATTTTATGTAACAAAAAAAATAGATAAGTGATACAACATAAAAAATATATTTTTCTTTGTTTAAACCTTTTTTTTTGGATACATGTTTAAACCTTTTTTTTAAAGCGAGAAAGGGCGACAGGATAAAGCGATGGGATTACCACACTCATCTCATGATAGCATATGATAAGTTATTCATAATAATTTGTTTACAAGTATTACATAAATAATTGTTTAAATAAAATTAGGGAAATATATATGTTATAGGTTCTAGAGGAAGTAATCATTATTCTCTGAGAATTTCCAAACCTCTCTTGTAGATCCAAAGAGGTTCAAGTTTTTTCTGTGTCTTGAGACCTACCCATGGACCATTACATAGGTCAGATCTTCTTTGGACAGTAGGTGGTGGTTTGCAACGCCCACACCTCCTTGTATCTTCTTCTTCTTCTTCTTCCTCATCTGAAGTGTCTCCAGTGTGCATCCAACATTCACAATCTGGATCACCCATATTCAGATATACATCACATATGAAATGACCATTAATACGATCAGTAAAAACAGGGGATTAGTCTGGCATCATCCCATAAACTGGGATTTGTTCTTCAGTATAACATGGAGACATCATCATAGATTGGAAAATAGGCAGAGTAGAATTGTTGGCTATTGCATCAGACTTCTTGAAGATTATTCTGACAATTCCATCAACAGATCTTTTGAAACTCGCCTCATGAGATTGGATGAGTTTGTTGGCCTTATAAATCTTTTCATAATTAGTCAGCCACTCTAAGGGGATCAATTATGTCAGTTCTTCACGAGATATATTTATCAGAATTTGGATAATTGAAGGTGTATCTTCTGGATTTTTGGCTATGACAAACAAAGCATCGTTGTGGCTATTAGGCAGCTGGGGAAGATCTACAACATGATCTTGAAGTCTATAGGTCATCTGACGGTGAAAATTTGTTGTATACGCCTCAGATACTTGATCAGCTCCTGTGAGTTGTATCTGTACTTTGAGCCTTTTTGGCAAAGTTCTATCTTTCAGGCTGACATTGTAATTTGGAAAGATGGTTAAAACCACGATTCTCGCATAAAGAGTCATCAGCACAGTTCCAATGACAGCATTTTCATAATGGATAAAGCTAGGGTCTAGCAGAGCAATACAAGCTGTAACTAGTAGACCTTTCCTTCCGTGGATTGAAAGGATTAGTCTGATTGCACCAAAATGAAATGCAGTATAGCCTTCTTGCCTCCAGTGAGTGATTAACTCAGCGGGAATCTCCAGATCTACATATTGTTCTTGAGAAGTGGCTTGTATTTCACACTGATCCATTATGGGAGACTGGACATATTCTTTCATGGTTGGTCTACTGGTGGAGATCAACTTAGTGATACTTTATAACACAGATCTCTGTCTCTTGAAAATATTACAAGGGCTGAGCAACGGTGGTATTATTTCAAGGATCTTTGCATCTTCAGGGATATAAGAGTATTATATGATATTTTCTATTTTTGAGGATATTTTTGAGGGAATGTGTTTAGAAAGGGAAAACGATGACTGTAACATAATAGGCGGATTTTTGACCTTAATAGTCTCATTTTCATAAGGTTTCACCGGAATAATTTCTTGGTCAAACATATTACTTATATAATGCATAACGACGTGGTATTGTGAAAATCACTTTACGACGTGACACTTTAACAACCGCGTCCTTTGCATTTGTTCCTGACCACTAGAACGTGATACCCTGGCAATCACGTCCTATTCCTAAGACCACTGGAACGTGATACCCTAGCAATCACATCCTATTCCCAAGACGCGGTACACTCTTAGCCGCATGTCAGTGGGTCCCATCCCAAAAAGAAATCAACAGAAAGCGGTAGTGTATAAGTCGCGTTCCAGGTTACAAGTCAAGTCGGAGTCAAGCAGATATATATATTTCACCTAAAATTTAGACATATTGATATATTCACGGTAAAAGAGTTCAAAAAATCCAATAAAAGCAACAAGTTATTTTCGTACAAAATGATTTTTATAGTTGCTAGCAATTTATTCTTTACTGGTTAGAAGACTAACTCTTAAACCCAGAGAATAATTAATTTAGAAATTTACTAACAATAAAATTATAATTGTTATAATTTTAAGGTGTTGGATGAAGGTCTTTATAATAGTTTATATTATTCACTTACATACTCACTCATACAAAAGTCCTTTGGGCTTGAAGTATGAATTTTGCATAGATTCTATTTTTATTTTTTTTTACCTTAATATAAATTATTAAAAAAAACTCTCACTCATCACGTTAAAATTTTGGATTAAATTGTTTCTTTCACATATTGAAAATCGAGAAAGCAGACCAAACACGAAACAGGGTATAAGATTGGGTACTATTAGATTTATTGGATTTTATGTACTCTTTTACAATGAATATATCAATATGCCTAAATTTTAGGTGAAACATATATATCTGCTTGTCTTCGACTTGACTTGTAATCTGAAACGCGACTTATATACTACCGCTTCCTATTGAATTCTTTTTGGGATGGGACCCATTGACACGCGGCTGAGAGTGTTCCGCGTCTTGGGAATAGGACGTGATTGCCAGGGTATCACGTTCCAGTGGTCTTGGGAATAGGACGTAATTGCCAGGGCATCACGTTCCAGTGGTCAGGAACAAATGCAAAGGACGCGGTTGCTAAAGTGTCACGTCCTAAAGTGATTCCCACAGTACCGCGTCGTTATGCATTATATAGGTAATATGTTTGACCAAGAAATTATTTCGGTGAATACTTATGAAAATGAGACTACTAAGGTCAAAAAGCCTAATAGGCTGAGTATTTCCAGTGTTTGTGTTATCCATGATCTGAGAAGTTCCTCTCCTACTTACCTCATATAATATTATTACTATCTTTACCCTCTCATTGGATCTATAAGAGAGGTTTAGAAATCCTTACCAAAGACCCAACCAATACCATGTATGATGTTCTCACAAAGTGATTTTCCTCCCTTGGAGAGACATACCAATCCAACCACCAAAATCACCATTAAACCTTTAATCACCCAAGGGGAAGTCCATCGAGATGGGAAATTGAAGCAATTAAGTCAAGCTGAAGAAGTACTCAACTGGCAGACTGAAAATGCTTATGCTCAAAATACTATTCTGAAAAAACTTGATGCGAAAGTTGAAAAGATTTACAATCAGATGGATACTGTTGAAGATCGTCTGCAACATCTCTCAAAAAAGATGAGAAAGTACTATGAGAAGAATATGCAGCAAATTGCTCAGCTTGAAGAAGATGTCAGAAAGCTAGGCTTTACTTTAGAAGCCAACATGAGAGATTGGGAGATAAAAAGACTACAAGTAGAAATTCAAGATCTAGAAAGAATTATTGAGCAAAATATCATATCTCAGCAAAAGCCAAAATCAGTAGAAAACTACAATCCCTTTTTGCCATCTCTCATGCCAAATTATTATTCTCCTTTCCAAAAATCACCAGAATTCTGGACCAATCCACACCCTCCAAGACCCTGGATTCTTCCAAGTAGCCAGCCTTATGACCAGAGTAGGGTTGGCAAAACGGAGCCAACCCATCAGGTTGGCTCGTAACCCGCCAAAAATTAGCTGGGTTGGGTTGGCATAAATGAGTTGCCAACTAGACCCGAGCCAACTCGGAAAAAATGAGTCAACCCGCGGCGGGTCAAATGGGCCAACTCGCGGGTTGAGTTTTTTTTTTTTAAATTAAAAAATATATCAAAAGAGCCAAGTAGCCAACCCAAGTTACCCAACTACCGTCACTATCTTTCTTCGTTCTCATTTTTTTATCCAACCCTAATCTTCTCCCTTTATCATTTCTCCATTCTCAACTCTTTTTTTAGTTTTCTAGTTTTTGGTTCTGTTTTTCGCACAATCGAGATATATATGTATATTTTCCATCGCGAAAATGAATGTTTTTTAGCTTAATTGCGTTGTGTTCATTTTTAGCTTCACGCCACTTCAAATTGGTTCGAAAAAGCTTCGAACTTTGAAGCTGATTGGGTGTTTGGGCGATTGGAATGAGACTCTGGAGAAGATTGGATTGTTAAACGTTGGGTTGTTTGAAGTTCACCTTGAGAAGATTCAAGTTAGTGATGTGGGTCTTAATGGGATATCTAGTTGCTTGGGCTTGGAAACTTTGCACATTGTGAAAACCGCTGAGTGCTCTAACTTGGGGATTTATGTAGTTGCTGAGAGATGCAAGCTGTTGAGAAAGCTTCACATTGATGGATGGAGGACTAATAGGATTGGTGATGATGGGTTGTGTAAGAACCCGCACCATTAATTAAGGTATTTAATTAATTAATTATGCAAAATTAGAAAATGATTCCATAATTGACCCTAATAATTATTAAGAGGCTTTAATAATTATGATAAGTGATTAAAAATGCTGAAAGTCGCTTTTCGGAAGAAAAGTGCAGATACCGGTTCTGCTAGTCGGTATAAATGCGTACCGAAAAAGTATCCCGGAAAATTAAAGTATGTGCATGATAATTACTTGAATAATATGTAGGACTTGTAAAACGAGTTTCAAGTCCAAATAATGAGAACTGGTGCTAGAAACCGGTACTGACTTTGAAAAGCGCGTACTAGAAAGGTGCTCAGGAAATTATAAGAAAAATATGATAATTCTTGAAAAAATGTGTAGTTTCAGAATCCAAAGTTTGGGATTAAAAAGCTAAGCGTAGCAATTAAAGTTAATACTGTGTGTTTATGTGTTAAATCACTATAAATAGGCACACTTGGCCCTAAACCCTAGGCACTCAGTTTTGTTTACGTGACTTGGTGGCTGACTTGCACCTTATACATTGTTCCATTGCCTTCCCTTCCATTTCTTGAGCAAGCATTCACCTTTGATGCTTGTTCTTCCATTTAAACACTTGGTGAGGGTGAAGGTTGGTCTTGGGACTGCATTGTGGTGCCGTTTCTGAGTTAGAGAACCTGTGTGAAGGAGTTTGAAGAGCTGTGTTTGCTGATCTTGAGGGGTGTGACCTTTTGTTGGCATTTTGATGCTCCAAGATGCCTTCTTGTTGAGTGAAAGACCTACCTTCTTGTTCATTTTCGTGCATCATCCTTGAGTCAGACTTGAGGGGCTGTGTTGAGCTCCAAGAGCATCTCCATCTTCTGTTTTTGAGCTGTGGTATGATCACCAACCTTTAACTTGAGTTTTAAGGCTTAAAAGTGGAAGCTTGATGCATGTTAAGGCTAAAAGATGATAACTTGTTGTTGGGTAATGCTTAACACACCTAGAAATGCATGTTTAGGTGTTTAAAATCGGTAAAAACCCAACCTTTGAAGGATATCTTCACGAAATGCAGTTGTTGCATTCTGTCGTGAAATATCCGGATATCTGCCCGTGGAATATCCGGATATTGGATATCCAGATATGGGGTTTTGGGATATCTGGATATTGGATATCCGGATATGAGAATCTGTATATCCGGATATGGACAGTGCGATATCCGGATATTGCATATCCGGATATGTTCTCGTGGAATATCCAGATATTCTGGGATTTCGCAGAACAGTAGCTGTGCTGTGTGTACAGTAGGCTATTGGGGTTTTTTGGACCCTAGATTGATGAAGTTGAACTTCTGTAATTAATGGACTAAGTCAGAATCATGTGATTAAGGACTTGTGGCTTTGTTAGAAGCTTTAAGACATAAAACGTAATGAGAAGGCGTTGTCTTTAATTTGTATGCACGTGGTAAATGTTTATTGATTTATATTTGGTCCATATCAGATTGTGATCTGCTGCGATTGGACTTTGAGCTTGTGGTATTGGATAACTAGCTTAGAGGTAAGCTTTTGTGTCCTCGGTTTAGCCATGTTGTGGTTCCACCATGTCCCATGGGGATATGGTATATGCATGCTGTGTTACATGTTTTTGATGTTTTGGAAATGCTGTTGAGCTATTGTATGTTAGTGCCTTGTTGATATGCATGGAGGTGTTCCACCTATACGGTAAGCCTGAGTATGTAGAACATACAAGAGGGTGAGGCTGTGGGTGAGGTGCAAGCGGTGTTCCTTGTAATACATGTAGGGAATAGACGTATTCCTACATTTCTCTGGCCAGTAGAATAGTGATTACACACATGCCATAGATATCTGTTGCACTACATAGTTTTGGAACTGATAATGATATAAATGCTTTTAGAACTTATATTGCACATGTAAGTGAGCTTGGGGTGGAAGATCCTTGAGGACCCCTTGTCTAACTGAGATTTCTTGTTTAGAGATCTCACCCCACGTTTGGGGAATGCTTATTTCAGGGTCAGGTAATGTTGAGACCTCAGGCGGCAGGAGGCCGGAGCTAAGTTAGATTGTTGTTATATTATGCTGCCATGATTGGATGCTGGATTTGCATGCTGTTTATATGCTTATAGCTTCAGTTACGTTTGTGGAGTTTTACGTTGAGACTGGTTGTTTACTATGTTTATTTGGTGAGCATGAGAATTGTCCATGACACATAGTATTGTTATGTCTTGAGTATTTTGGTGTTGTATAATGTATCAGGATATTATCCGGATTACGAGATGTAATACCGTGATGTAGATACACACTTTATTTATATATTGAGGTATTTCAATAGATGTCTTATTGCAATTTACATACAGGCGATATTTTATGAAATTGATTAAGTAATCAAGTTGGTAATTGATAATGACGTCATAATTGAAAAGAAAAAGAATATTCCGCATTTTTAATTAAGCACCGCTTAATACGATGTAATGTTAATATTCCGGGTATACATGGGGTGTTACAGGTTGATTACTATTGCCAAACATTGTTTGAGTTTAAAAGAACTTTTTTTCAAGTCAACCCGCGAGCAATATTTCGAGCTAACCCTCGAGCCATTTTTTTTGAGCCAACCCTAACCCGGCTCGGGTCGGGTTTTCTGTCTCATTTTTTTCTGAGCCAACCCTGACCCGGCTCGTTTTTTTTGGGTTGGGCCGGGTCGATCCCGTTTTGCCAACCCTAGATCAGAGAAAATAGAGATAGGGGAAAACAACCTTCTACTTCTAGAAGACACTCATCTATAACTAGAATGGAGACAACTCATTCTTTATCCTCAGACTCAACAGACCCTATGGAAAATCCCAACTCTTCAAAAAGAACTTTTGAAACTGCAGATCTAAAAGATCAATTAGCCATTATCCAGGCTGAACCTCAAGATATAGATGAATTTCAATCATCTGAGACAACTGAATCCTCCTCACGTACCCAGAGTTCTAAATCCTCCGAGATCTCTTCCAAAGAAGCCCTTGAACAAATTCAGATCATCAAGCTCCTTTGGAGACCACTTTTGAAACCTCTAGAGAAGAACAATATGATGAAGTGCCAGATTCTTCTGATTTCTATGAGGCAGAATATGCTGATATTACTGGCATATTGATGGCCAGAACTGCAAAATTTAGAGTTGGGTCATATTATGATTCCCCTCATCTGAAACAAGAGATGTTACTAGCGGAAGTCGCAACAAGAAAACAACTGTTGCAGGACCTTGGTTTACACTTGATGATATTTCTCCGAATCTGTGGAGAAAAAGACTCTTAGAATCTGGGGCATGGATTGATACTAAAATTTTACCTACTGGTGCCGACCCTTACAAAGTAATGGAATAATTCTGCTCAAGAATGATTGGTTCTCTCAAAGAATGGTATCATAACTTGGGAAGTGTTCGACAGGATCAACTCCATCAAGTTGGAACTACCTCTGGTATGTTGGGAGTTCTCCATCAAGAATTCATTGGAGATGGAGACATCATAGACAAAAATACAGGCAAAAATTCTTCGAGATGAAGTGTTGCTCTTTGAAGATTAAAGATCTAGAAAAACATTTCAAAAGAATTATGCAGAGATTCTACTTGTTGAATGGATATAATGATCCAAGCCTAAAGAACACCTATGTGGCTTCTCTTCCTAAAGAGATTCAACCTGTATTAAACAGGATGACAATTGCTCAAGGCAAAGATTTCACAACCCTTACTATGGGGCAGATTCACCAACTGATGCTAGAAGCAGTAGATAAACTCTGTAAGCAGCACAAGTACATGATTTATTTGATGAATCAGAGGTCAAAGTATACCCAAGCCTGTAAGAAGTCTTATCTAGAGATTAAATGCAAAGATGACAATAACTGTGATTGCAAAACAAAGAAGAAGACTCATTTCAAAAAATTCAACTAAAAAAAGATGTGTCATAAGTCCCAAAAATAATATAGGTTCTTCAAGAAAAATAAGTTTTGTAGGAAGAACAAAGGGCAAAAGTGTCTCATCTGTAAGAAGAAGGGTCATTATGCAAAGAATTTCCCTAACAAGTCAGATAAATCAGTAAAGATGATAATTACTTTAAATATTGATAAAGGTGATGCAGAATCTTTATATTCTGAACAGAGCACTGGAAATGAGGACACAGTCTTCGCACTACAAGACTCCTCTCCTGATTCAAAAATTTCTGATAGTGATGTTCCAGTCTTTGCAATAAATGGAGTTTTTTTATCTCAGTCCAGCTATACCAAAGCCCAGTGTAGAAGTTCACATCTTGTCATCCAAATCCAGTAATCCCAAAAAGGTAATTACTTACATGGATACTGGTGCCCAAAGATCAATGATGGATCCTAAGATCTTACCTCCTGAAGCATGGAATAAAGAGACAACTTATTTTGTAGCAACTGATGGAAAGGTCTTCAGAACCTACCTGGTCATTAAGCAGCCTATAGGGATAAGGTTTTCCCCTAAATGTTATTGGGACTACTCTGCCCAAAAAAAATATTCTAATAGGAATGGATATCTATACCAAAGCTCATAGACTTCAGATCCTTCCTCAAGGAAAAAGATTCAAAAGAGACTTCAAATCTTATTCACAGACCTTTAAGGTTATATGTTCTTTCTGAAGCTCCTCCTGAACTTGAAGACATTAAAGAAAAATTTAAGCCTTTATGTGCAGATAATCATGGAGGATTCTCTCATCCTAATCCTCTATGGAAAAATGAAGATTTTTTCATTTAGCTTCCTTTCAAGCTCAATGAAGATATCAATCCTACCAAAGCAACTCATTCAGGAATGTCTCCCTTAGACCTTCAATTAGTAAGACAAGAATGTCAAGAACTCCTGAAGCAAGGATTGATAGAACCTACAAAATCTCAGTGGGCATGTCAAGCTTTTTATGTGGAAAAGAGATTAGAAAAAATTTGAGGCAAGAAAAGATTGGTGATTGATTATAAGCCTTTAAATCATTTCCTACAAGATTATAAGTTTCCTATCCATAGGTTGATACTCCTTCTATTCTCTTTAAAGATGCTCACATCTTCTCTGAGATTGATTTAAAATCAGGTTTTTGACAACTTGGATTAGACCCTGCTGACAGGTACAAGTCTGTTTTCTGCATTCCAAATGCGCAGTACCAATGGAGAGTCCTTCCATTTGGTCTCAAAGTAGCTCGCTCATTCACTTTTTTAGAAAGCAATGACAAGAATCTCTAATCCAATCTTGGATACAATTCTTATTTATATTGATGATGTTCTTCTTTTTTCCAAAGCTATGGAAGCACATAGAAAGTTGCTCAGCCAATTTGCAGAAATAGCTGACATGTATGGTCGTATGGAATTATGCTTGTTGAAAAAAAGATCCATATTGCTCAAACTGAAGTTGATTTCTTAGGAATGCATTTTTTAAAAGGAATGTATCAGCCAGAGCCACACCTGGTAGAAGGACTCATAAATTTTCCAGATGAAAATTCAACTGTTAAGCATATTCAACAGTTCTTAGGAATGTTAATTATGTTAGAGATTTCATTCCCCATGCAGTCAAATATACTAGTCTTCTTTCAAAGCTTTTGAAGAAAATCCCTCCTCTTGGAGTTCAGAACAGACCCAAGCAGTTAAAGAACTAAAGAAGATTGGTCAGAATCCACCAGCCTTGAAGATTCCTAATACTGGTAAAAGAATTATTCAAACAGATGCAAGTGATCATTTTTGGGGAGCTGTCCTCATAAAAGAAGTACTATTGAGGACATGCAAGTGGCCAATTCACAGATGCAGAACAACATTACCATACCACTTACAAAGAAGCATTGACAGTCAAAAATGGAATCAAGAAATTTGATTTCTATCTCCGTGATCATAATTTTGGAGTCCAGATGGATAACTCATCTTTTCCAAAGATTTTGGAATTCAAAAACAAGATGCCACCAGACCCTCAAATCCTTAGACTAAAAGATTGATTTTCAAGGTAAATTTCACTGTAAAGCATATTAAAGGAAATCTCAACACCATCCCTGATTTCCTATCCAAACCTTCCAGACATAGAGTTCCTATTCAGGTCATCTCTGGTATATCCAGTGTTCCTTTTCCTCTGATACTCATGCATGAAGCATTACCCAAAATAGCTAAGCATAAAAGAGACTATCCTCCAGAATTAAGACAACATACCTTAGTTGACCAAATCCAAATGTTTGCTAAATATTATTACTCTTATTACCTCCACAAGACCATGAAAACAAAAAACGTTACACCTTCAGCCTTTCATCCAGAAACCCTTTATTTACAAGTGTTAGAAGTTTTTTGTGATATAGGTTTTGGCATTACTGAAAATACTCTTTAGTGTATATGGTGTCTCACGTTCAATTACTCAGTCCTTTTTGCTCTTAAGGTTCAGAGAACTTATGAAATTCTTATGGATCCTGACAATTCAGATTACTTTTTATGGACCTTGTTAGAATGGTATTCTCCTTTGCCGCGGTGGAGAAAAGAACTGCACAAGATCATTCTATCCAAGGAATAAGAAGGTAAAACAAGAAGAGAGATTTCAAAGATCACTACCATTTTTATCATTCTCAGGCCATATTGGCAAAGGCCAGATGGACTCATATGGTCTCAGAATATTGCTTATCTATGAGGATATTTTAATGATTACACATTAGACCCATATTCTAAAACCTCTCTGTTAAAACATGTCAAAGAGCTCAATGGGTTTGAAGATTCAAAGTATCAAACATTTCACGCAAGTTCCTCACAAGGCCCAAGCTCTTCTGAAGGCCCAGATCCAATGGAAATATAATTGGTTTTTGATCCAATTACAGAAACCAAAAACCCTGAAGACAATATGATCTAGCAAGATCCGAATACTGATGTCATGGTAGAAATAATTGAAGAAAAAGCCAAATTTGACAAGCCATGGTGAAAAGATATGTATGGTGATGTCCACTTAGAAGAAAGACGGGCTCTGAATCTGTCCATTAGTACCGACACTATTGATAATGAGCCAAGTTAAAAGACACGTGTATGGTTGTAATATAAAGTGGGTGCCCAATAATTCATATTTCTGAAAAGTTGTCTGTCGTTTGTATTATTATGTCTGTTGAGGTGTCTGTTGTTTGATTATGATGTTTGTTGTTATTATCGTTTCCTTGCCTATAAAAGGAAACCTTCAATGTTCGTATGAGCAAAATGAGTTTGCAAGAAAATAAATTTGTGTGTTATATCCTTATGAGTTTCTAAAAAGTTCTCTATTCTCTCCGAAAACTTAGTATAATGTTATTACTATAATTGCTACTATATGAAAAAAGTTAGTATGCTCTGCACTTGTCTTGCAAAGGAATCCTGTGTATCAGAAAACGAACTCTGTATTGATCCAGTATTACGTTCCTCTCATCATTAAGGATTCATGGATGATAGTCTCCGATAATAGAGTTAAAAGATTAAAAATAAAAATTATGGGTCCCACCAAACACATGAGTTAGCAAGAAATATTACTTCTTTCTAGCAATATGACGGAAGTAAATCCCATGGAATTATTAAACATTTCAACAAAACAGCCGTTTCAAAGTTTCAAAGTGTCAAAGTAAACCCTTAACCCAAGGACTGCGAGTCGATTTTGCAAAATAATTATGGTTCGTTCAATAGGATTATTAAACAATGTAATAATGACTTGAAACGGACTATTATGCAAACATTCAATAACTTGTTTCATGGATAATTCAACAAGTATGTATATTTAAAGTTACTTTTTACTGTTTTTTGAACGGTCATTACAAAGTTTCTGTAGTCTGTTTTTTCACGCTTTCCTGGCTCGTCAGTTTTTTTTTTTAAAAAACTTATATATATATATATCTATATATATGTGTGTATGTATGTTCGTGAGTGTGTGAGAGAGATTTACAATAATAAAAAATTTTAAACTACAAATAATACAAAAGAAACCATATTTTTCAGAAAACAATTGAAACACAAATCTGTTATGCATCACCAAAAAAAGAAATAAGATGATAGTTAAGTATTATAAAAATATGACAAGATGATAGTAAAAAATAATAATTTGGTCAGATAATCTGTAATGTAACAACTTAAAAAATTGGTAATATACATTCATATATTTTAATAATAAGCAAAATGAAAGAATATGCAGTATTAATATTAGTATATTCTTGTTAATTCTTATATATTAAATTCAATTTTGTTTGAAGGAGATAAGTCTCTTAATATATTTTTAAAATAATACATGTTATTTATTTTTTTTAAATTAAGTTTGATTTTAAATAATTAGGTACTTAATTTTTAATCTATGCTTTTGCATTGTACTTGAATTAATTATGCATATTTTATTTATAATTTTAAATACTATCTAATTTATTTTAAAAATTTGCTCCCATGAAGCAGCAGTGGATGCCCCTCACCCACACCGTGACCGTTTGTGGTCAAGAAAAAATCATACATGCATCAAATAATCAAATTTTAGGGATATGGGAAAAGAAGAGTACAAGAAAAAAGCGAAAGGGTTTTTACCAAAAAAAATAAAATAAAATAAAATAAAATAAAAGAAGACTCAAAGAAGGTCAGGGTACGGTATTAAAAAAGAAAAAAGAAAAAAGGTCAAGGTTAGAATTTGGGAGGCGCAGCGAAGGAAACGTCAGAATTAAGAGTGAGGAAAAATAATAATAATTAAAATTACACACGTATATATTTTGTTTTTGATATTAATATCCTAATTTGATTTGTAATTTGATAATTGCATTTAGAAGAAGAGGCTGTTCTTCATACGTTTCATCCTCAGTATCCTAAACTAACAGAAATTATACCTTCTCTCGCGTTCTCTCTCACACACCCACACCCACACCCACACCACACCACATCGCACTTCTCACAAAAACAAAACCCTATTCTCTATTTTCACACTCTCTGTCTCTTCTTCTTCTTCTTCTTATATCTCAATCAATCCCATTTCGCTCTCTCAAAAATCACACGTTGCTATTCGTACAAAAACTCTTTCTCTTGTTCTTGTTCTTCTTGTTCCCTCTTAAACGCATTCTTCTAATCGGCAATACCACTGCTACGTTAGGCGGTTATTGAAACGGCTGCGTTTCCTTATCTTCATCAATCACTGCCTCTCTCTCTAACTCTAGGGTTAGTTTCTTCCCTTTTTTTTTGTTTCTCTTTCCTCCTCTCGCTTTCTAATTTCCCCAAATTTCCTCCCTCTGTAACCCTAGGTTCCGGAGGAGTTTTTTCCACATGCGTATTTTCTAGGGTTTCTATTGTCTCTACGTAATTTTTCGGTGTCTTACAGGGCTCAATTCTTGGTGCTAAACTGTTTGATGGTTGGCTTAACGATTTATAGAGTTTTACCATTGTTTTCGTAGTCGTGCTTTTTGGTTCGGGGATCGATTTCTTTTCAATATTTTCCCCCTGAAGAGGTGATGCCTCTCTGAGTTTTCGAGGTCTTATGCGAATCCATCTTTCTATTTGAAGATGGAGGCGTAGAGAAGCTTTTCCTTCACAGCATTGTTAAGTCACGGGGCTCTTGTTTCCTTCTCCTTTGTTTTGGCGCGTTGCGGTGTCTGTTTGTGGTTTGTTGGAGGGCCCCTTTCAGTTAAGCATTGTTGGAGCCGTTACGGTCTTGAATCTGTGGTTAATTTTGTAAACCGTTTGGAAGGTTGGAAGTTAATCTGTGATTAATTTTCTTGAATCTGTGATTAAGTTTGGGGGTTGTAGCTTCTGTGAAGATAAGCTGGTGTTACTCATTACTCCACTGCCAGACGGACGATAGTGTTATTCTTGATTAGTTTCGGGTATCTAGAATAAAGAAAGATGAGGGGTATGAGTTAGAATCAGTAGTTTCACGTTTAAGTATATTAGTGCTGTTCTAGGGGTAGGGCTGGTGAAGAAGGTGCACGAGCTTTTTTAGTTGATTCTGATCATGTTCAGTGTTCGTTATGGAAAAAAGTGAACCTGCATTAGTTCCAGAATGGTTGAGAAGTGCTGGAAGTGTTGCCGGGGCTGGCAGTTCAGCCCACCATTTTACATCTTCGTCTACTCACACGGGTATTTTCAATGTCCTGAATTGTTTACATATTTTGATGCGCAGTTTAAATAATTCAAAACATTATAATAGAATCTTATTCCTTTTTTTCTTGCAATCATATATCTAAGAATCACAGTTTTTTTGAAACTTGCAAGTTTATAACAGAGTTTTCTTCATAAAAAGGGGGGAAAGAATCATAAATTAATAACTCTTAATATTTTTGTTTAGATGCTCCTCATGTACACCATCACACAAGGAATAGATCTTCTAAGGCAACTAGTGAATTTGATAGCCCTCGCTCTGTGTTTCTTGAACGGACATTTTCATCAAATTCTCGGAGGGGTTCAATCAATGGTTCTGCCAAGCATGCATATAGTAGTTTCAACAGAAGTCATCGTGATAAGGACCGTGATAGAGACAAAGATAGATCGAATTTCGGAGACCACTGGGATCGTGACTGTTCTGAACCATTGGCCGACCTCTTTTCGGGAAGGATAGAGAGGGATACTTTGCGGCGTTCTCATTCAATGGTTTCCAGGAAACAGAGTGAGCTTTTGCCCCACAGAGTTACAGTAGATACAAAATCTGGTGGCAACAGCAGCCAGAACAATGGCAATGACATACTTTCTGGTGGTAGTATTGGTAGTAGCATTCAGAAAGCTGTTTTTGATAAGGATTTTCCATCACTTGGAGCTGAAGAGAGGCAGGGAATTACTGAAATAAGGAGAGTTTCATCTCCCGGTTTGGGTGCTACTGCTAGTCAAACTCTCCCTGTAGGCAGTTCAGCTTTGATTGGAGGGGAGGGATGGACATCTGCACTAGCAGAGGTACCTACTATAATTGGCAGCACTAGTACTGGATCTCTGACTGTGCAGCAAACTGGTACTCCTACTTCTGGGTCTGTACTTTCAAGTACAACAGCTGGTCTTAATATGGCTGAAGCTTTGGCACAGACTCCATCCCGAGCTCGTTCTACTCCTCTGGTAGTTGAGCTAGTTGTCTATCATTATCTTCTTCATTCTTATACTTCCAATGATTTTATTTATTTTCATGACCAGTTAATAAGGCCTTGATCAATTATAGGTGTCAGTCAAAACCCAAAGGCTTGAGGAATTGGCTATAAAGCAGTCAAGACAGTTGATTCCAGTAACACCATCAATGCCTAAGGCTTTGGTGAGAAAATTGCCTTGTGAAAGATTTGTTTTATCGGTCATATATTGCAAATTTTGGTTTGTTTTAAATTTTATCAGGGCATTTGATTTCTTAATTTGATACTGCACTTGTCTTTTGTCCATTCGCTTTTCTTGTGACGGGGTGTTATTTAGTACTAAACAACTGAGTTGAGGTTGAGAATTCGGAATAAGTACCAGAAATTTCAAAGTTGTTAACAACCTGGAATGCTTTAGCGAGGGTGGGGTTCTAGGGAAGACACTAGACTTTGAAAGAGAAAAATATCAGAATTAGTTGATGTAAAAGTTCTTACTAGTTTCGTTTTGTATTCTGTTTTTATCATTTCATGATCGCCGGACTTCGGTCATGAATTAGTGCCCATTACAAATTAGTGTTCTTGCAATCTTATGTTGCTTTATTGTTGTAAGTCTAATATTATTGCAAACTAATTTTCTATAATAGTTTTTACTTTCTTTTTTCTCCATGAATTGTGTGATATGACTTTTACTTGGGCGCTGTGTTCAGCTTTATTCTATTTATATTTGTTTTAGATAAATAAAAGGAATAAGAAACAGAAGTTTTGTCCTATTATTGTGTTGAACTTAGTTTACAGTTTTGTGGAACTGATTGGATGTAACTATAGAACAAATAAATCATTTTTACGTATCCATCTTCTTGATGAATATTGTTTGTGTTTATTTTTTACAGTGTGTGATGCATGTGGGAAATGCAAATAAATCATTTTTATTTGATTGCTCCTCCTTACACAATGCACAAAATTATGACTACAGAGGGGTATATATGGAATCTACAAGTTGTTTTAGTTATTACCCTCTCTCAGCTGTCCTCCCTCTATAAAGGTCACATGTGTGGCATCTTTGGCATCCATCCTCTGAATTTATTCTTTAATTCCTTTATGAAACTGTAATTTTTCTATCCTAACCCGAATTTGAAGCGATGCGGGTCGCAATTTCGGTTCTTAAATATGAAATAAATTGGTTAATTGGTAGCATTAGAAAAGATGATACATTAGCCAAGTAATTTATTTATTTATTTTGCAGTTTTCATTTTTAGAATTGGTTTTATAGCCTGAATTTGAATCAGGAAGCAGATCCCTTGTATCATCAGTTGGTATCTTGTTCTGCTGAGATTCTTTCATGCATATTGTGGATCAAAGAGTTTATGAATGGGCAGTTAATTTTACAAATGCTGCATGGTTTCGCCTGTTTTACTTTTTATGCGATTTCTTGACATTGGTTTAGGCATGCGCACTGAGGTTGCTGTACTACTGGTGGTACTGTGATGGTTTGTGGGTGTGTGTCTATTCTAATTTTTTTATTTATGTTAAGTACTGTTAATTTGATCTTGTGAAATGTGCTATATATATATATATATATATATATATATATATACAGGTTTGATTATAATATTTCAATTTTGTCAAAATTGACTTTGATGGTATATTGGTCTGTGTCTGCATCCATTATATATGAATCTGTGGAGGATGCTTGATTTGGATTATGTATAATGATACTTTTCCTTTTGTTCTTAAAATGTCAATGATATCAAAATTGAATATTGTTTAGATTAGTAGAACATCAGAAATACTGAATATCATTATATTCTAGCAACATGTATCTGTCTTCTATTTGATAAATTATAGTTTTTTCTTAAATCCTTGGTGATTTTCTGATAGTTTTCTTTTCAGGTCAACAATTCTTCTGAGAAATCAAAGCCCAAGACAACAGTCAGAAATGCTGAGATGAATATGGCTGCCAAGATTGTGCCGCAGCAACCCTCTGCATTGCACATTGCTAGTCATTCCGTTCACAGTGGAAATGCAAAAGGTGATGCTCCAAAGACATCTGGAAAGTTTACTGATCTTAAATCAGTGGTGTGGGAAAATGGTGTTACCCCCGCCTCCAAGGATGCTTCAAGTCCAACACATAATTCTAACAGCAGACCTGGAAATCATCATGCTGTTGCTTTACCAGCTGCTTCTACTACACCTTTGAGGAACCCCAATAACCTCAAATCCTCCACAGAACGGAAGCGGACTTCTTTGGATCTGAAATTAGGTTCCACTGTGGATAAGAAACATTCTATCTCTCAGGTGCAGAGCCGGAATGATTTCTTTAATCTCATCAAGAAAAAAACTCTGACAAACTCCTCAGTTCTTCCAGATTCCAGCCCAGTGGTTTTATCTCCCACAATGGACAAATCTGGTGAAGTAAATAGGGAAGCAGTTGGCACTCCTGCAAGTCCTCAAGATCTTGGAAATGGTGCAGACGTAACTAGCAATGGTAATGCCCATGTGGAGGTTCACAGACTTCCTGATAATGAAGAGAAAGATACAGTTCCTGATGAGGAAGAGGCTGCATTCCTCCGTTCTCTTGGCTGGGAGGAGGATTCTGGTGAGGATGAAGGCCTCACAGAAGAGGAGATCAATGCCTTCTATCAGGAGGTGAGTATCTATCAACCTGATTTAGTTTTGTATTCATTGATTTCTTAATTTCTTAAAGCCTTATGTATTCATGTTGGCCGAATTATTTGCTTATACTTTGTTAATTTTGTTTTGTAGTGCATGAAATTGGGCACCACTACATTAAAGCTATGCCAGGGCATGCAGCCAAAGTTGTCCAAGTTTTTTGAATCTTATGCCACTAACTTGCGTGGAGCTTCTGCTGAATTGAGTTCTTCTGACTCCAGATCTGAAGCTTGATGTTCGTTTTATCATGGATAGATGCCAGTTTCATTTTTTTAATGGCAGATGGCTAGTAACATTCTTCCCTTTTGTTTTTAAAGAAGGCTGATGATTTGGGAGTGAAAGAAGAGGGTGGGTTTTGATTGGAACCCTGGATTTTGCAAATATTGCAATAAGTTACAGGTGCCTCAGTCCTGCCTGCTTAGCGGGGGATTTTTTCTTCCTTTTTTTTGCGTTAAAAGCTATAGGTTGGTTGGGTAGGGGTAGGGTAGGGGCTATTTTGTCTGTAGTGGAAGGTGCTGCGCAATTGCATCTCTTGGGGTATTTTGATCCGTTTTTCTTTCAAGAGGGTTTGATTCTACATGATAAAGTTTATGATATTTTTGGTCAATTTTACGAAAAAGGGAAATTAAAAGTTTACTTCGAATTTTAGAGCATTTTGATATGATTATTCTTTGAAGTATTCCTTTTTTCATGCTGTGACCGGTTCATTTTCTGGTAGTGGTTATCGTAGCACTGTCAAAATTCATGTGAATGAAAATGCGATACACAATGCGGACTCACTAAAATCTGTTCTCCGTTGACTGTTATATAGTCATTTGTCAATTTAAAATGCCCGCATAATACTTGGGAAGAGAAAGAAATGCTAGCTGGCACAATACCAATCCCTTTTGTCCCTTGTGAGTTGTGACTCTAGGATAGCTCTTCCTCACATTGTGCTCATAGCAAAGACATGTACAGCCACGTCAGATTTTTAGGCGAGTTGATTTTGTTCAGCTCCTGAGACAAAGTTTCGTAATTAATGTCTTCGTTTTTTTGTCATTCATTATGATGCAAGATTTCACTGTTTTCAACATAGTAGACCTATGCCTAGCTTTGGGTGTACGTCTATAAAAGATCTTTGTTTAGCATTCGTTAGCGTTTATGTATATATGGGTTGCCTGGATTCATAAGGTTGGGCGTCAATACGTCTTTCCACTATGCCCCCGTAGTTGTAAGAACCGTATCTGAAACAAATGATTATCTTGAGTTAGAGCAAGAATGAAGAAGCAACAAGCAGAAAATAACACTAGAACTTTAGAGGATTGAGAGGAAACAGTGGTTGCATGAGGGAAAAGAGGGGCAAGGCACAATTATATGGGGCGCGAATTTGAAAAGGCCTAAATGTTGGGGCATAAAAGACATTTCGTATGAGGACATTAAAGTAACTTTGCTGGGAATAATTAAGGGATATATATGTCGTCGTCACCAACCAACATGAGGCCCGTAATGTGAAGGCTTTCCTATGATCCCAATGCATGATCAACTAACAAGAAGGTGCCACGTGTAAAGATGTAGTTATCGACTTGAACGTAGAAGAAACCAACAGTCAACTGAGGTGCCAAGCTCCTACGAAGCACTAGCGTTTATCCGGCTCATAAACCGACCTTTAAAAACGAATACTACCTGGACGACCTCTTGAACAAGGCGCAACAACTATCAACTGATCCAAAATTGAGGCATAAGGGATTGAACTCATTCCAAGATGCGGAGCACGTGCACGAAATATGGTCAACTAACCCAGAACCATCATACTCCTAATTTAGAGGAACACAACTCGGCACCTCAGTGCCCTAAAGTCAAAGAGCGAGATTGGAGAGGCATGCCAGCATCCAATACCCTGAGTTTGTGTCTTAACTATGCAAACTGAATTGGAGAGAGCGCCTTGGTGAGTATGTCAGCAATTTGGGCAACAGTAGGGACATGTGATACAACCAGCTCCTTAGCTAAAACTCTTTCTCTTACAAAATGGATATCTAGCTCTAAGTGTTTTGTCCAAGTATGTAAAACCGGATTATGAGATAGGGATGTAGTAGTCAAATTGTACCAAAAAATCTAAGGTATAGATAAAAGGAGTTGCAGTTCACTGAAGAGAGACTTGACCCAAAGGACTTCTGAACAAGCAAGAGCAAGACTCCTATTTTCTGCCTCAACTGTAGATCTGGCAATAAGGGTTTGCCTCTTCAACCACCAAGAAACCAGATTTGGACCCAAGAATAAACAAGCTCCAAAAGTTGTTCTTCTATCATTTGGGTCACTAGCCCAGTCAGCATCACAGGAAACAGTCAAAGAGAATGGAACCCGAGGATTGGCAGCCTGAAGAAGCAATCCAAAAGTGCAAGTCCCTTTGAGATACCTTAAGATACGTTTTACAGTTTGCCAATAATCTTCCAAAGGCTTACTCATGAACTGGCGAACTATGTTTACTGCAAAGCTAATTTCAGGGCGAGTGATGGTAGCATATTAAAGAGCTCTCACTATAGAACGATATAAGTGTGGATCAGGGAAGTGATTAGATCCAATCCTTGTAAGCTTGCAGCTTGCAGGCATGGGAGAAGAAACAATCTTGGCATTATGCATTTCTGCCCTAGTTAGTAAATCACGAATATACTTGGACTGTGTGGGGAAGAGAGTAGTGGGGGACTGTTGTTTAACCTTAATTCTACGGAAGTAATCAAGAGTGCCTAAATCTTCTAGAGCAAAATTAGAATGCAGCTGAGTAATGAGAGATTGAACAAATTGAGTATCATTACCAGTAATGATTATATCATCTATATTAACCAAGAGCAAAACTAGCCTGGATGCAACCTTAAAAACAAACAAAGAAAGATCACAATGACTTGATTGAAACCTAAGAGAAAGCAATGAGAGCTCGAGCTTATCAAACCAGGCTATAGGGGCTTGTTTCAGCCCATATAAGGATTTAGTGAGTCTACAAACTAGTGTTATGTCTTTTACTTCAAATCCAAGGGGATGCTGCGTATACACTTCTTCCTCCAAGTCCCCATTGAGAAAGGCATTACTAATGTCTAGTTGCCTCAAAGACCAGCCAAATGAGAGGACAAGAGTGAGAATAATTCGAACTGTGATTGGTTTCACAATAGGGGAAAAAGTCTCATTATAATCGAAACTCTCCATTTGGTGAAATCCTTTGGCCACTAATCTGGACTTATATTTGATTATGCTTCCATCTAGGTTTTCTTTGACTTTGAAGACCCACTTGTATCCTATAGCAGTCCTGCCAAAAGGTAAAGGAACAAGTTTCCAAGTATTGTTAGATTGCAAAGCATAAAATTCCAATTGCATACCCTTAAACCAGTGTGGACTGGCTAAAGATTGTTTCACTGTGGAAGGCTCAATGTGAGTCAAAAAAGCCAGATTGCATATTGCAGTTTTTGATATTGTGATAATAGAACAATGAGGAGAGGAGGTCCAATGTTAGCAGAGGGAGCATATTCAAATTGGGAAAAGGAAGAGAGTGAAGAAGAGGAAGGAGAAACAGATGAAGAAGAAGCATTAGAATCAAAAGAGATGGAATATGGGGACTGTTGGACAATATTAGAAGTATCAGGGGATGGTTCACCAGTGATTGGAGGAGAGTCACTAATAGGCTGAATAGTTTGAGAATCAATATGAGTGGATAATTGAGTAGGAGAATCAATAGTGGGAGAATCAGGACAATAGTTGATTTGTGGTGGCGAAACAGACTCTAAGGGAGCTGAGGAAGACACTTGAGGAAGAAAATAAGTTGAAATAGGCAACGGAAGAGATTGCGAAGGATTAGGACGTGCAAATTCTGAGCCCAAATGGAATAAGGAAGCTTGTATTCATTGAATTGGACATCTTTAGAGATGTACACCCTCCCTTCAGGATTAAGACAATAGTAACCTCTATGGTTTGGGGAATATCCCAAAAATATGCACTCTTGGGACCTAAAATCAAGTTTATGTCTATTGTATAGTTTGAGAAATGGAAAGCAAGCACATCCAAATATCCTTAATAATTTATAGTCTGGATTTTGATTGAAGAGTTTATGGTACGATACTTCAAAGTTAATAGCTGAAGATAAGAGTCTACTTATAAGGTAAGTGGCATAAATAAAAGCATAGTCCTAGTATTGCATAGGGAGTGAAGCATGTGCTAATAAGGCTAAACCAATTTCCATTATATGTTTGTGTTTCCTTTCAACAACACCATTTTGATGATGTGTGTGAGGACAAGTTATGCGATGTGAAATGCCATGAAGGTTCAGGTATTGAGTGAAGGTTTTGTATTCCCCACCCAAATCTGTTTGTAAGGCTTTAAGAGGTCTTCAAAACTGATTATTGATCATTATATAAAACTGTTTGAACAGTGTAAGTGCCTCGCATTTTTGTTTTAGTGGGTAAATCTAGGTATATTTTGTGTGAGCATCCACAAGTAATATGTAATAGGAGTAACCTAATGTTGATTTTAAAGGTGAAGGTCCCTATAAGTCACTATACACAAGTTCAAAAGGATCTTTATATATTGCTTTAGTGGGTGTGGAGGGAAGTCTGTGTGACTTGGCAACATAACATGAAGAACAAAAATCATCTGCCATTTTATTGACATGAATATTATAAGACTTCAGTACATTTTCGAATGACTCAAAGTGTGGATGTCTTAAGAAAAAATGCCATAAGGAATACATAGATTGTGAAAGTACACAAAGCTGATTATTTTCACTAATTGACTTACAATGACTATTGGACATATGACATTCAGAGATTGTACATACAGGTGTAGAATTATTGCAGACAGAAGACACTTTAAACACATTTAGAGAAGTATAAGTTGCCATTGATGAACCATATCGCAGTAGTTGAATAGCAAGAAAATAGTAAAGTCCATTTGAACTAACAGTCCTTTGTAGGAGAACCTTGTGGGAAGTCTGAGATTTAACAAGACAAGTATGAGGATGAAACTCAAAAAAGATAGCATTATCCTTTGCAAACTTACTAACACCAATGAGGCTTTTTGTGTTTGAAGGAACTAATAGTAAATTATTAAGATGCAATTGAGTACTAGAGTCAAAAGGAGAAGAAAAAGAGGAAGATCCAATGGTTGTTATTGGCAATTCTTGACCATTGCCCATAAAAACTTGGTCATAACCAAGTAGTTGATGATTCTGTATAAGATTTTGAGCTCCACCAGTTACACGACTTGAAGCTTCAGAATCTGGAAGCCTTTCCATCATAGGAACAGAACTTCGAGTAGGAAGAAGTCCTTGTTGAGTTGAAACTAGAGCTTGTGGCTGAGGATTGGAAGTTCTGACATATTGGTATGACCTTTGGCCCTGTGATTGAGGACTAAAGAAATGTGAGAAAGGTGTACTTTGTGGTGGAGGCAAGGTTGGAACAAAGTTTTCATCATAGCGATGTCAACATGAGTTAACATCATGGCCAAATTTGTAGCACAATTGGCAATATACATTGGATATGTTTCCACGACCTCTGCTCTATTGAAACAACCTCCAAATAATCCTCTTCCACGATTTTGACCATTTTTGGACGATAAGTTCCTTTGTTCACCTTTATTTTTCTGATTCTGAACCTGAGAATCATCTTCTTCACTTCCTATTTGCTTTGTTTGTTGTGTTAGATTGACAGTTATTTACTTCATCAATAACTGTTCATGTGCCAATAGTTCAACTCCAAGATCTGCAATAGAATATGACTTTTCTATTCCATGAATTAGCATAACAAATGAGTTCTAATATGCTCAAAGTCCTTCAAGGATCTGTTCAGTGTGTTCTTCAATAGAAATTGGTTTACCAATTGCTTTTAGTGAGTCACAAATAGTCTTGATTCGTGCAAGGTACTCTTTCACTGACTTTGTTCCTTTCTTGATGGTTTTGAATTCAGATCGTAACTGTCTGGCTTTAGATTTCATCATCCCATGGAATAATTTATGTACATTCTCCCAGGCCTTAAAGGCATGTTTCACCGGTAATATATCATTAACAACCGTTTCAGAAATAATTGAAAGAAGCCAGGTAAGAAGCATCTGGTCTTGCGTAAGCCATTGCACATATGAGGAACTCAAAACATCATTCTCGCGATCTTCACAAGACTTATACTTCAGTGGAATCTTAGGATTCACAAGGAATTTATGTAATTGGTGAGGTGTAATGACTGGCTCTATAATCTAGTTCCATAAAAGGTAATTATCCTGTGTAAGCTTGACAGAAACTTGAAGATCGAAGAGAGAAGAAGAAGCTTTAGGCTCCATCAAATGTTCTTGAGAAGTTTGGACTGTGAACAAGTTGATCCTTCTTTTGAACTGTTGTTCGCACTTGAATCTGAGGCGGAAGACATGTGTGTGGATGATATGGCTCAGGCCTTCAATAGGAGGGCTCTGATACCATATTGAGATTATGTGTAGAAGCCATAGAAGCTTGAACAAAGCTCTGTGTGTGAGAGAGAGGGAGAAAAAAAAGGGTAGAAGAATGCACAGAGATAGAGATAGAAGTTTCAGATCTGATTTCATAAATGGTAAAGTCACACTACTGATAGGACACTTGTCCTATTTATAAGAAAGGAAAATAGCTAAGCTGACAATACATGGGCCACGTGGGTCCAGCTATCACCCAACGGACTCTAACAAAATAACTGTAAGTAGTTACACAGCAATAACCAAAGGATAAATCCTATCTACTGTGTACACAAGTATAATAACAAAATATACCACAGTAACTAAGTAAAAGAGACAATGTGAAATCGTAAAGTAAGTAAGTGATACCGCTAATACTTGTATACACTTCTAAAACCTGTCTCTCACTACCACTATACACACCCCCGCTCTTCCAGTTTCAAGTCTATTATTTTGTGCACAATAATTTGTCATCACATGTGGCTATCTCCTCCGTGATTACCATTAGTCACCAAATCAGGATATCAAATACGATCCTGCTTGAATAGAATAAGTTTTATTATACAAAGTATATCATTAATTAGATAGATTTATATATTGTCATAATATCATACCATTTTATTGAGTATATAACATAGGGGAATGTTATATTTACAAATTTTTTATTTACAAACTACACTAAATATGAACAGTCATACTTCAATTAAGAGTGTATAACCGGTCATACTTAATGTAATTTGTAAAAAAAAAAATTATAAACGGATACTTCCCCTGTAATGTGAATATACAGATTTGTTGGATAAGAAATAAAATATTATCGGAAGAAACTTTACTTAAATACTCCTAATCTAAAACTATGCATGCAATTGCTAGTAAAAGAAAGTTATTTAATTGATACTAAATGGTTTATAAAAATGTCAATATTAATACTTTCCGATTATATTTGAATTTCTTCATTAGTAGGTTTTGTAACTGAAAAGCTCCTTGTCATATGATAGTGCGACACATGACTAATATACGAAGCAAGAAACTATTTTCATATTATGTGCAAATTATTTTGGCATACCAAAGTAGGGATGACATATGCATGACACAGTCCTTAATCACTGGCAAAAAAATTAATTTAATGCTTTTTAATAAAATAATTACGCATTTATTATAGTTTTAAGAATAATTACGGATCTACTGCACAATGTGACGCCTCTTTTGGGCGTCACATGTGACGCCCCATTAAGGCGTCTCACCCTAAAGGGAGACGCCCCAATGGGGCGTCATATTGTGCACCCTATATATTCTCCTTCCACTCTTACAACTTTTCACACCTCTTCTCTCACCTTATATCTCTTCTCTACCAAAATTCCTAACATCATACATACATAATCCTTCATATTTAATTTAGTATTTGAATTTTATTTCTTATTCTATTTAAGAATGAGTTCAAATCCTAATTCTGTTCGTGTTGTGTTATATTACAATGGTAGGAAGGTACAAGGTCGACGAGGTGTCATGTTTGAAGGTGAAAAAAGGCCGACACGTATCCAACGCAACGCAACCATTGGCGAACTGCATCAGAGAATTCGGCAGAAGTTAAGTGTAATACCTCATATTTTCTTTTAATAAAATAAAAATAATAATAATATAATAATAAATATTTTTGGATAATAATGATATTTAGTATTTTTGTAATTAATAATATTGATATTTAATATTTTTAATTAATGTGTTAATAATAGTTAAAATAATAAGAGGTAAGATAATAATAGTAATATTATTTGATTTATGTGATAATTATATATATATATATATATATATTAGTTGATAAATTATGATTAATTGATTTATTAATTGATTGATGATTTATGTATTTATGTTTGATTAGTAATGATTGATTAGTAAATTGTTTAGATATGATGGGTCAACAAACATAAATTGTTTAGATATGATGAGCCAACAAACATAAATTGTTTAGATATGATGAGTCAACAAACATAAATTGTTTAGATATGATGAGTCAGCATTGAGTCAGTAATGTGTAAGCCCTAAACTTCAACTATAAATAGAGGTCTAGCCTAACCAAACCAATTCATTCTTCAACATTTCTCCTCTATTATTCTCTCTTCTTAGTTCAAAAACTTAGTTTAATTTATTTTATATTCTTCTGATTACCAACCGGTTCTCTGCCCCAAATTACTCTTTTCTTCTAGAAGTTAGCGAAAACGGAGACCAAGTAATCCTAATCTCTAGGTGGTTGTAGATTTGTTGTGTATGAAATTTTATTGGGTGTATCCTAATCTTTAGGTAGTTATATGTTTGATATATGTAATCATAATCCCTATGTTCTATTAGGATACTTTATATATATGAAATACATTGTATGTAATCCTAATCCCTAGAGAGTTATAGGTTATATTTATATGTAATTTGATATATGTAATCCTAGTCCCTAGAAATAGGTTAATTATATGAATATTATTGGGTTTAATTTTAATTTTAATTTTGATTAATTATATTGTTGGGAATTTTTATCCTCTAGAAAATATCAGAATTAATTGTGTAATTATTTATATTTGAATAATGGATTTGGAAGTTTTGATATTCTTGGATAAATGATTTGGAAATTATAATGGATTTGGAAATTATGATATTATTGAAATTATACTCTTGATTAAATTGATGTGGAAATCATGAAAACTATTTGACAATTATGAGAAACGTGACAAGATTGAATTGATTGTATGTGATTGAATAAATTAATAGTGGGAGGATAGCTTTGGGATGGTACCTCCCAAGGTGATGAACACAACTTTTGGGCTTTATGCCTCCGATGTTAAACTGATGTGAAAAAGATTGTATCCGTTCTTCCCAAAGTGGTATCTGGCAGGGTTTCCCGGGATACTAGTAGCAACTTTGGGAAGAGGTGTGCACACTAGGAAGATGTGAATTGATTATGGCCAATGTGATTTGTTTGTGACTGACAGGGTTTTCCGGGTCACAGGGTAGACTGACAGGGTTTCCTGGGTCTACCATGGTTCTCTTCCCACTAAGTACAATGAACTTAAACATGATTAATAATGAAATGTTATTTGATTTGATTATGATGGATGTCATTGAGTTGTGAATATTACCATTTATGTAATATTATGATTAATGTTGTGCTGAATATGTTAGCTGATAAATTACCCTTACTAAATACAATAAATAGACTAAATAAAGATTAATATAATTAATAACGAGTTGGTATTTGATTTGAATTTTTGAGTTATATCACTTGATTTAATTATTATGAGTTCTATTTATTTATTTATTTATTTTTGTATTTTGATTGGGATTACCAGCTTTGCTGACTTTTGTGTTTGTTGACTGCAATGATCCTGCGGCTGCGGGGGAGCAAATTTTCAGTAAATCAGGTTGCAAGGATGGGGCTAGCAGTGGGCAGTGAGGATACGACTCAGGATTTCTAGCTGTAATAAATATTATGTATAAAAAAAACTGTAGTCTTAGATTTTTATTTGAATGTAATAGAGTTAGCCTTGCACTTGTCCCTGTACAGGTGCGGCGGTAACACTTCCCAAATTCGATTATTTTGAACTTCCGCTGTTATTTATAAAATTATTAAATTTATTTATGCTATTATAAATTGTTAGAATTTGGGGTGTTACATTAAGTCTTCAAGACAACCAATGTATCACTCAGATCACGACAAGGTTATGACAATGTGATAAATACATTAGTTTGCAATTGGTTGACGATGAAGACGTGGAGATGACAATGGAAGAATTTTTCAACCAGTCAAGGACAGATTTTCTGGAGTTGTATGTCGACATCGCCGCGACGGAGAATGTTCCATTACCGGTGAGGTTAGTTGATTTAAATTCTCCCCGTCTTCCATCAACGTCTGCCGCTCATGCGTCTCCAGTTGGTAACATTTCTGAGGGAGATAAAAATGATCCGGCTTGGGAAATGCAAGACGAAGACGACGACGATGATGATGAAAACATCGCAATGGAAGAACGTCTTCTAGCGGAGGATGCTAGTGCTTCAGATGGAGATGAAGGTGGTGAGATGGGTGCGTCTCAAATCCCAGACTACCATGAACCAGTGGTCGCGCAAATGCCGCAATTGCATGACATTGTGTCTGCCCCATTAGGTAATCATCATCAAGGTAATTGATATAATTTGTATATACCTAAATTGATACCTGATTTAGGAAGTTTGTATTAAAAAGTTTTAATTATCAGATGCAGGTGACGAAGCTGTTATTCCTTTTTGGCAAGGAATTCCGCATTATTCGTACATTGATTGAAGTTATCGGAGTGAACAAGAATCATGCACTGATGGTACGGTTTCAGGATCGGGTTTAATACAAGGTCTGTGGCAACTGGGTGACAAGTTATTTGTGAACCAAGAATTTGCAACAAAAAAAGATGTCCAAATGGAACTTAAGCACAACCTGATTAGGGAGCATCAAGAAGCAATTGTAATTGAGAGCACGCCTGCAAAGTTATCCATGAAATGTTGTGCGTATGTTAAAGGTTGCCTGTGGCACATTAGGGCGATCAAACCAGTGTTTGGTTAAAATTGGAAGATTACGAGATGAGGTGGAGATCACAATTGTTTGAATGAGCACATTTCCCAGGGACATAGACAGCTCGATGCGGACGTTATTGCGGATCTCGTTCTAGGTACGTATTTATTTTCAATGACATGTCAACGTTTACATACTGCTGTGTAATTAAATTCATTCTATGTTATTGTCATCCCTAAGGAAAAGTGGTCGCGTGCCTACGATCTTGAAGGACAGAGGTACGAGCATATGACAACAAATTTGGCAGAATTTGTGAACAGGGTTTTGAAGGGGGCCAGAAATATGCCGATAACTGCATTGGTTAAGCACACATATAGCACATTGGTTCATTATTTTGTTGAGAGAGGTACATCTGCCGTTGCGCAACTTCAATCATCTCATCGTCATTGCAAAAATGTTGTTGAACTGGTCAAGAAGAATCAGGTACATGCAATAGGCCACCATGTTCGTGCATACAACGTGGATCATATTGTGTTCGAGGTTGACGCAGGTTGGGAGCGTTCATATTCTGTCAATCTCCCACAGAGATTTTGTCAATGTGGAAAGTTTAAGGCCTTTAAGTACCCGTGTAGTCACGCCGCTACTGCTGCTTTAAGTGTTAGGCGGAGTCCTTTCACGTACGTAGACAATGTCTTCTTGACAACCAACTTGGTCGAGGCTTATTCTTTTCCGTGGGAGCCAATCGAAAACGAGGAAGCAATACCACCAAGTACATGTCGAGCCAATCCCTCACTATGGGTGTCCGTGGCTAGAGTCTGCTCACTGTCATGGCTCTCTGGGATAAGGCCTAGTGCTGACCACATGTGGAAGGGGTGGAGCAATGGGTGGGAATCGTATCCATGCCCAAATCTGAAGAAGAATATGGCAACCACCCATGTCAGATCGACCGGCATCTATACACTCGCACAAATTCCTGAACAAGTGTGCCAGAACCGCAGATCCCCAGCTGAAACGACCAATCTCATCAAATCCTCCCCCAAGCAACGAGACTAGCCGACAACCGATATTGCTACCTCCAGACTTGTCCGCCAGCAACCAACACCACACCATGCGGGCAATGTGCGCCTTTGTGAAATATATCTCGCGATCATGATCCCCAGCATGATCAGTCCATTGGGTATATAACCGATCTAAGAATGAGATGCGGAGGTCACCTGAATGATGGAACTCATTGTCCTGTGGAACCGCGCCAAAAACAGCAGCACAAACAGCGGGCCAATCCTCATTTGTAGATCCGGTAACGACAATCCGTCAGTAGGCAATCCCAATATGCCGGCCACATCCTGTAAGGTGATAGTCATCTCACCTTGCGTCATGTGAAAAGTATGTGTCTCTGGTCTCCACCTCTCGATCAGAGCACTAATTAATGAGGCATCGATCTGAAATAAATTATACGATTATCACGTGTTAAAGAATGGTATTGAATAATTACATAAATACAAAACGCCGTAAATTGCATACATGGATATGTCGCATCAGGCAACATGGATAAATCCAGCCTGTGTGAGGTAGTCTGTTACCACCTCTGGAATAGCCCCGGTAAGTGGCCCCCCTGTGGTTTGCCACGCTTGGTCTTCAGTCTCCTCACATGCTCCGTATTCCACACTTGTTGTGAAATATGGGCACGCTGCGTCCTCTTACGAAGGATGTCCCATCTATAAGGCCCAGGTATGATGTACATGCTAGGATCGGTAGGCTTTGCATCCGATGCAGAACCCGAAGATGATGATGAATCAGCCATGACCCTAAACTATATAATATATAAACAACAATGAAATTAATCACATGTAACAACACATTTTATGTACAAATTAATTAAGCAATGCCCTAATTTATTATCAAATAAATTAAGCATAAACCCTACGTTTTTACTAGAATCAAAATTAATGAAATATTATTAATACGTAGTACAGTCATTTATTTGTAATTAAATAATAATAAAACATCGAACACAAATTAAATCATACTGACATAATACTTAACCCTAAGTCACTAATAACTTCATAAATATGTACTTATTATCACACCTAACTGACTACAAAATTATCAATACACTCCCGCATTAATAACATCATACAAAATTTACGAAGTCACTATCACTATTTTCTAAATCACTATCACAAAATAACATCATAAATATGTATTAATAATCATAACTACGTAACAAAAAAATTACTATATCATTACAACATTCATAGCATGGTACAAAATTTCAAAGTGACTATCCTAATGTTCTAAGTCTCTAATATACGATAAATCCTAACATAACCACTCCATGTAGCACTGTAATTTAAACGTATACATAGCAGGTATTACGAACTTACCTAAGTTGGCAGAGCTTCGCTACGAAAATTTTCGCGTTCAGCCGGGAGCACAAACTGTGGTTAGCGAGAGGTTAGAGAGAGGTGAAATAGTGAGAAATGAAATGATAAAAAAAAGGGTATATATAAGGCACACATGAGACGCCCCTTGTAGGCGTCACATGTGACGCCCCTTGTAGGCGTCACATGTGACGCCCCATTGGGGGTCTTCCCTTAGGGTGAGACGCCCCAATGGGGCGTAACATGTGACACCTAAAAGGGGCGTCACATTGTGCAATAAATGTGTAATTATTCCCAAAACTGCAATAAATGCGTAATTATTTAATTAAAAAACATTATTTTAATTTTTTTTGCCCTTAATCACTACCACAAAATGAGTTAATCTTGGTCCACATCTAAACAAGCCTTGGAAAACACAAGAGTCGTCGTGATTTGGTATTGTATGAACACGTAAAATAATGCACCGACACCGACACGGGACATGACACAACACGACACGCTGACACGTTAATTCCAAAAAATGTCATATTTTGACACGTTGGGACACGTTTTGATATTAAATAAAATTTTTAATATATATAATATAATTTATATTTAATACATATAAAAGTCCATAATAAGTCATATAACCAATCTGTTCGGTTCTATTAAACCGTATAATGATACCTCAAGGGTATGCGCTCAGAGATATCCTATGGATAGTATCTTGGTTGGCTTATAGCCAATATCCCCATCACTGCGCACAAGCAATAGGCTTATAGCCGAGACGTGGGTGTGTGCACAGTGTGGGCAGAAGTAGTAAATGAGTTCAGAGTATGTACTTGGGGTCTTTAACCTCTTATTTATAAGGGTTACCTCTTGGGCTTGTGTAGATCTCCCAGTTGTAGTAGGATTTAACTTCCTTTCTGTTGGGATAGAGACTTTATCCTTAGCAGCCTTACTATTTTATATTGTTAGGATAATTGGGTAGTTATCCTTTAAGGGATCCTTGTGTAGGTGGTTAGGATATGGAAATATTCCATAACAGTTGCCCCCCAGCCCGGCAGTTCGGAAGCTCAGACTGCTGGGGTGCCTAAGTTTGATTGATAGGTCGACCCTACCGAGGTACTATGATCCTGCCTTGGGTCTGGTGCGACTACCTCTTCTTGGTTTAGCGTTTTATATTGGCTTCTTTTCTCTTGAAGTCTTTGAGTGGTGAGGCGGTGTTTGTCTTTTTTTGACTTTGAGCTCGGCTTCTTATACCATAGCTTTCTTTAAATTGACTTAGATTTTGTCTTGCCTACACTTTTGAAGGCAGTATATTTGCCTTTCTGATTATAGCCCGGCTTAACGTACCGTGGCTTTTCTAGACTTTTTGTCATATTTTGTTTGAGCCCGGCTTCGCATACCGTCTCGATTTGTCTTTTATCTTAAATTGGGGTGTGGTCCTTTTCTAGGATCACGATCTCTTCAAATTTGTCTTCTCGGATTGGGGTGTGATTCTTTTTTTGTAGAATCACATCTCTCCAATTCTATCTTTCTTCTTCTTCTTTTTTCGGATCGGGGTGTAATCCTTTGGCTAGGATCACAACTCTCCAATTTCGTCTTCATTTTTATCTCAGATTGGGGTGTGATACTTTTCTTAAGATCACATCTCTCCTTTTCTGTCTTCATTTTGATCTCGGAGCCTGAAGCTATGGCTTAGGCTGAGGCCGAGCTTTAATCTTGAAGCCCTTCATTGGGCTGAATTGGAGCTCAGGCTAAGGTCGAGCTTTTAAGCTTGAAGTCCTTCGTTGGGTTGAGCTCAAGGCCGAGACCGAGCTAATAATTTTAAAGCACTTTGTTGGGCTTAGTTGAAGCTCAAGGCTGAGGCCGAGCTTTTAATGAATTTGAAGCCCTTCACTAGACTAAGTTGGAGCTCAAGGCTAAGGCCGAGCTTTTAAACTTGAAGCCCTTCGTTGGGCTGAGCTCAAGGCCGAGGCCGAGCTAATAAATTTGAAGCCCTTTGTTGGGCTGAGTCTAAGCTCAAGGCTGAGGCCGAGCTTTCAAAATTGAAGCCCTTTGTTGGGCTGAGCTCAAGGCCGAAGCTGAGCTAATAAATTTGAAGCCCTTTGTTGGGCTGAGCTTGAGGTCGAGGCCGAGCTAATAAAATTGAAGCCCTTAGTTGGGCTGAGCTCAAGGCCGAGGTCGAGCTAATAATTTTGGAACCTTTTGTTGGGCTGAGTTGAAGCTCAAGGCTGAGGCTGAGCTTTTAAACTTGAAGTCCTTCATTGGGCTGAGCTCAAGGCTGAGGCTGAGCTTTTTAAACTTGAAGTCCTTCGTTGGGCTGAGCTCAAGGCCGAGGCCGAGCTAATAATTTTGAAGCCCTTTGTTGGCCTTTTTTATCTGAACCCGGCTTTTTATGCCGTGGTCTTTAAATTTGTGCCCCGCTTCTTTCGCGGGGGATTTTTAATCTAAACTCGGCTTTTTATGCCGTGGTCTTTTAATTTATAGCCCCGCTTCTGTCGCGGAGGCTTTTTTATCTGATCCCGGCTTTTTATGTCGTGATCTTTAAATTTGTGCCCCGCTTCTTTCGCGGGGAATTTTTAATCTAAACCCGAGTTTTTATGCCGTGGTCTTTTAATTTATAGCCCCGCTTCTGTCGCGGAGGCTTTTTTATCTGATCCCGGCTTTTTATGCTGTGGTCTTTTGATTTGAGCCCCGCTTCTTTCGCGGAGGCTTTTTAATCTAAACCCGGCTTTTTATGCCGTGGTCTTTTAATTTGAGCCCCGCTTCTTTCGCAGAGGCTTTTTTATCTGATCCCGGTTTTTTACGCCATGATCTTTTAATTTGAGCCCCGCTTCTTTCGCGAAGGCTTTTTTAATCTGAACCCGGCTTTTTATGCCGTGGTCTTGTAGAGACGGAGATTCTCGTTGGCATTGGGGTTCTTGAGCTTCTTGCACGACGATCGCCCTTCATGCTTTTTTATTTCATGGTGAGCCCCATTGTATTAAGATTTGGTTGTGGCGGCGCTTCTCTTGCTACCGCGGTGATTATCTGTGGCTTTACGCTTGTGCTCTGCGTGCTCACTTTGGGTGGGAATCGAACTTTACGGTTTCTCACATACGGCGCCAATGTTCGGTTCTATTAAACCGTATAATTATACCTCAAGGGTATGCGCTCAGAGATATCCTATGGATAGGTATCTTGGTTGGCTTATAGCTAATATCCCCATCACTGCGCACAAGCAATAGGCTTATAGCCGAGACGTGGGTGTGTGCACAGTGTGGGCAGTAGTAAATTAGTTCAGAGTATGTACCTGGGGTCTTTACCCTCTTATTTATAAGAGTTACCTCTTGGGCTTGTGTAGATCTCCCAGTTGTAGTAGGATTTAACTTCTTTTCTGTTGGGATAGATACTCTATCCTTAGCAGCCTTACTATTTTATATTGTTAGGATAATTGGGTAGTTATCCTTTAAGGGATCCTTGTATAGGTGGTTAGGATATGGAAATATTCCATAACACAATCAAATATTTAAATTTCATAACATAAAATTCTAAAAAACGTGTCGGAGCGTTGACTGCGTGTCGAAAAAATATGTCAGAGAGTTGATCACGTATCCTCAAATGTTGACCGCGTGTCGGAATGTGTCTGACACTCAAATTTTTCAAAAAAAGCGTATCTGTGCTTGTTAGAGTATCATAAATATTAGTGCAATGCAATAAACTCTATAACTTAACGAAATATGAATTTATTTATATAGATAATTTTTTAAGAATTATTATTTTAAAATTTTAAAATCATATAGATTAACAATTCATAAAAAATAAATATACTATTGCGGACAAGGAAAATTGTCATAACTCCCTCTTCCCATTACACAACATGCATCCTCCTACCAAGTACCATCACTCTATCCACTACACATAACCACTCAATATGCCACTATATGCACTACACCCACATTCACATGTAGAAACTTCCCACGACCTTCATCCATAACCGTTGTGGCCTATTCTTTAAATCCTTATCTGTGACATGGGAAGGGCATTCTCAAATCACACATCACAACCTCTACCGTACACTACACCTCCCTTCTTCGTACATTGCATTTGCATTCTCTCACACACATAAGATTGAATTCGTCTCGGGTTAAAATCTGATTCAAACATAAATAGTCTCAACTTAAACACATAATTATTCCTATTAAAATTCTGAACTCAAAAACGACCTGCTTATTATACACTTATTATACAGGTTAACGAGACCTTCAACTCGAACACAGATAACTATTCATGTTTAACGTGTATTATGTAGGCTGACATAACAAGACATTGTTAACAGGTTAATAGAATCAATTTATACATCCATTTTGCACCAAAACAAACAAGAGTTCCTATAGTGATGCTATAAAGAATTTTTTTCAATTTTATTAAAGGTTTCGATCATTTCAAATATGAAAACGTATTCTGACTTCGAACTATGATATATGTAAAAGTAATTCATACAAAACTACAAATATGAGCCTTTACGGTTAATGCATAAGGATTATTTTCATTTATCTTTTTAGTTATAATAAAATAAAGAAAAAAATATTTATCCTTTTAAAAGACATAGAATTGAGCTTTTTCACCCTTTTGCCCCTTATTAATTAATTAATAACCATTTTGCCCCTAATTCGAAACTATCTACCAATCTGCCCCTCTTTAATCGACTACCTTGCATTTTTAGTCGATTAAATGGTCAAAACAGGCAAAAATAGCTGTTGGGAGATTTAATCGACTAAATCTCCCTATTTAGTCGACTAAATCTCCCAACAGACAACAAAGGAAAACAAGTCAGTATGATTTTTTAATCAATTAAGTAGGGAGATTTAGTCCCAACAACCATGTAATCGATTAAAAATTCAAGTTAGTCGATTAAAGAGGGACAGATTGGTAGATAGTTTCGAATCAGGGGCAAAATGATTATTAATTAATTAATGAGGGGCAAAATGGTGAAAAAGCCCATAAAATTGTGTCATTTTAAATGAGACAAAAACATAACTTAGTATTTTTCTATTTAAAATTTAAATTTAAAAAAATCACAATTTTTCTCTCATAATTTTCGTTACTTATGTCTTTCTCTTACTTAAAATAACATAACACTATATCCTTTAAAAGGACAATCACTAAACCCAAAAATAAAACACTCAAAAAGGAGGAAAATAACCGGACAAGAATCCTTCTTAATAACAAAAACATTTTTTTATCCAATAAAAGATAAAAGATTTGCAGCAAAGCCGTACTCGATGAGATTGTTATATTCTACAGCCTTGCTTTTTCCACCAATTTTGTCAAGCCTGGAGACGAGCAAATCCGATGTCAAAGGGGAAACAACATAATCCAAACTCAGAATAGCATCTTGCAACTCGGTTGAATCAATTCTGCCACTCCTGTCTTTACCAGATTTCTCAAAAATGGACTTCACAATGACCGCTTTGATTCGGTCCCTTTTACGTATATATATATTTTTTTTTATAACTGAGGCTGTTAAGAGCATAAATGAATGATGGCAAAATTGGGTCGGGAATCGCTACCAAGTGCCAAATTACATGATCACCTGAATAATGCTATTTACACAAACCTTCCGTACATAACCTATCTGAATTCTCCACTAAAAACTTTTTTTCCAGTAAAACGTAGATGTAGCCAACTACAGATTTACACCCAGTCATAACCATAATAAGAGTTTCCTTTCTGGTATGCAATGAGTTCAAGATATTAAGAAAATTAGGATAAATAAATAAATTATTCTTCGTGGATACCAACACCAAGCGACTGAAATCACTTTGGGTAACAGATCTTGATCAACCATGTATAAAATGCAATATTAATCTACCCAGAGGTTCAAGATTGTTATCATAATTTTTTACATTTACTGATTTACATGAAGCCAGCTATTTCCCATCACTTAATAAACAAGACGATACATGGGTAGACATAACCCGGTAAAATATGAAGCTCCAAGTCATATCTAGGTTCGCCTTATTCAGGATGACAAGTCCAATAAACCAGTCCACTGTATGCAACGAAATTCGAATTAGAATGCAAGTAATCAACAAGAAAAAAGGGCTAGGATCATTCAAGTTACAAAGAGAAGCAATCACCAAACAAATCAGTAAAATCTTAAGAGTATGTTTAAAGTGATGGCATGCTTTAAAATTTCAATTCCAGAGAAGGACAATGGCAGAAGGTATAATTGGTTGCATTTTCAAGCTGTCTATGGGGAATTATATTAACAGTCAGGAGACTCGGGACTTTCAGAAACCAGTATCATAATGGGTTTAGGTTACCCGAAATAGACAAGTGAAATAAAAATACTGTACATGATGATGGAACCCAGAATTAAGAGGACAAGATCCCGTAAACATAACTATGAAATACAAAAGATACACCAAAGAGATCTCAACTCACCCTCAAAGCCAAATACCTACGCTCAAGAGATCCCTAGAGATCCTTCACCAAACCTCCTTTCACCAAATACTCAATTCATGCCTATAGAAACATCCCTCTAAACTTCTATATATACTAATCCTATCTTAAGATACTAATGATTTCCAATGAAATTTGAAATGCTAACTCTTTGAAAATCATTTTGAAACAGCTCTCAAAAAATTCATTTCTGTGAATGATTCTTCAACATTTCATGGTTTTGATGGTTTTCAACACATAATTTCTTCAATTCTAAAACAAGGCACTTTTGCATTACAACTCAAGGGAAAAAGAAGTTCTCAGACAGTACTTACGGAATTGTATCAGCATTCAAGAAAAGCAAGAGAGATGAAGAGGGCATAGATGAATTATTAAATGTTCAAACACCACTTACCTGATCAACACAAAAACACACTGCAAAACGCCTGCAACTCCAGCCCACACTGAAGGGCCAGATTTATCAATTGAATCTTGGATCAGTAGACCTGCTGATCCAGCTAAAGAAACAAAGGATACAACATAGGCAATAAAGAGCCACAGCTTCAGTCTGTTAACAAGAGGAAGTGGTTAAAACAAATTCTCAAGACAACACAGAGTACAGAGACATGTGAATCTCATTGCTTTAGGCCTTAAGCTAGTGGAAATTAAAAATCATAGGAATGTCTTGAGTTATTTCATCTAGTTGACTTGACGCACACAAGGAAACACTTCCTTGTTTTCCCTTCTTACATATTCCCCTTCCTATATCAGATAGATTAATGAAGCCTTGAGACACTGAGGCGCATAGTATTTTTATAACATGTCAGGTATCTGCTTGCACAGACCAAGTTTGTAACATGATTACCATATATCTCCTCCTATTGCAATGCTGGGACTTCAAATTCACCGTGTGTAGGGTGGTATGAGAAAAAAAATTCTGTTCTCATTTATGGCAGTTTTGGAGGAAGGATAACAGACATCTACTATCACTCAAATCATTTAATTAGTCGGTCAGTATTGTAGGAGAAAAATAGAATCTTTGAAGTAATCAATATCAACAACACTTTTATTCCAAATTAGTTGGGGTTGGCAGTCGATGAATACAAATGAAAAGATTGAGAGAAAAATAAATAAAAGAAAAATACAAAAAATGAATAAAAATAAAGTGGAAAATTAACATTTATAGGACACCTTACACCTTGAAGTATTGAACATAACAATTAACAAATAATAGCATACAGGGCCAGATCAATAATTCAGTAATATTTAAAGACAAAGTGTGACTGATGGGACACCAGAAATAAGGGTGTACTTTAGAGAAAGGTACAGAAGATCATCGGCTTCTTTAGTAGCTGAGTCAGCTAAGCAGGTAGAGGAGATTATTCCCTAATTTGTTATGAGGAAATCAGTTCGGATTTGGAGGAAGTAGAGGCAGCATCATGTAAGGGGAATGAGGGGATAAATAGGTGCATGAGTAGAAAGTAGAAAGGGACTAGCAGAGCTCCTCTATTGGCTTTGATACCAATTGGTGAGTATGAGACAAGAATAAGGAATTAAGAACAAAAGATGGAAAACAGAGGTAGAAAGTTGCACCGGAAAATGAAACATGCAGAACAAAGAAAAAGGAAGTAGTTCAGAGAAATTAGAGAAGCTCTGATTTCTCTGAAACCCAATTCTACTCACAGTCTACTTTCTACTCATCCTTGCACCTATTTTTCCCCTCATCCCTTACACGATGCTGCCCACTACTCCCTCCAAATCCCAACTGATTTCCTCATAAAAAATTAGGGAATTTTCTCCTCTACCTGTGTGGCTGACTCAGCAACTAAAGGAGCTGATAATCTCCTGTACCTTTTCCTATAGTACACCCTTATTGTTAGTATCACTACTCAGTTGCTCTTAAAACTTAATATCTTGGACACATGCATGCACAAACTCATTCTAGACATACAAGGATAACAGCATTCTTTGCAAAGTTGTTCAAAATATTACTTGGGACCTCAGCCTCTGTTTTGGAGAAATATAAATTCACTGCAAAAGGAAAAGGTGTTTATGTTCAGCAACCCAGTATCTGGTGAACGACCTCATTCCCTTGCTTCTAAGTTCATGACTAACGAGTAACGAGTAAAGTAAACTAATTCAAAATAATAGCATAGTCACTCACTACTCACACTCCATGTTCAATCTAAACAAAACTTATGCCTTGAATTTCTTTACCAAATTACGATATCACCAAGGAAATAAACCCTCCCTATGGCTTATTAATTTTGGCAACGCTTGAGAAATTTAATTTGAGAACTGAAAAAGCAGGTAATCAAGTACCTCCACTCGCCTTCGTCGTACGGAGAATAATCAATGTCTTCTTTCCTAACGCAATTGAACATCAAAGCCGCGAGGGAAGCGAAAATTCCTTTAAAAATCAATAATCAAACGCATAATTGGTTAATTGAAACCCTAAAACTAAAAGAGAGAGGTAGAGATATGTGAAACTCACCGGGTAGGTAGTGAAGGAAGGGAACGGTGACGGAGCTGCACACGACGGCGTCAAGCCAGATCCACCACCCGGCACCGAACACAGCTCCTGCGACGCCGGGGCCGAAAAGTGCCCATAACTCCGTTAAGTCCATGTTCTCTTTCTATCACACCCAAACCCCAAACAACACAAACGCAATCACACCTAACCTTCTGTTCCACGACATATCAATACGAAAATATCTTCGGTACATAGTGAAAACTCAGTTAAAAACTTAAAATTAGAAAAAAATAATATACTTAATTTTATTTTATTTTCCTATTTTTTATGGTTAATGATACTGAATTATTTATTTTTTTCTATTTTTAATAAAAGAGTCCATACCCATGTAGTAATGTAACATTGAAGATACGCGGAATAGTGACCAAAGTGTCACTGTTGGCCAAAAAAATTATCAGACTATCACGTCAACAGTAAATTTTGTCAAAATGCCACGTGGCATATTTCGCTACACTGTGTAGCGAAATATGTGTGCAAATAATTCGCTATACAGTGTAGCGAAATATGCCACGTCAGAACCAAAAATAAATTTTGACACATGGCATTTTTGGTTCTGAGCATTCTGACGTGGCATATTTCGCTACACTATGTAGCGAATTATTTGCACACATATTTCGCTACACAATGTAGCAAAATATGTCACGTAGCATTTTGGCAAAATTTATTGTTGGCGTGGCAATCTGGTAATCTTTTTGGCCAACAGTGGCAAAATGGTCACTGTTCCAAGATACGCTCCATCAATACACCGTATAATGTTTATTTAGCAAGGGTTATGTTTATTTCATTTTACATGAGATAAATAATTTTCCTACACAAAAAAAAAGATTGGGTCCCACCACTTTTTTTTCTCTCTTTCTTATCTGTGGGTCTCACTTGTAATTTTATTTCTACAACATAAGGTAACTATTTCCCTACGACATAAGAAAAGTATTTCCCTTTAGTAAATAATAATAATAATGTATTGTAATTTTGTTTTTACTTATAAATTTATATAAGAATATTCTTTTTGTTAATTTTTTTAGCTACGTTTTCTATTCATTGTTGTTGTTTTCCTTTTTATTTTTTAATTTTGTAAAAAAATTATTTATTTATTTATTTATTTTATTTTAAATTTTTTGGACAATAACAGGAAAGATAAAACAAAGAGACACAGACAATAAAAGAAACTAGGCACACAGCCTAGGCCAGCAAACACCAATTGTATCACTATACAATCTCGCTAAACATCCTGATGGAGGCTCGTCAAAAACTTGAACTGCCCAGCTTAATCCGTAAGCATACGAGGCTAGCCAGTCAGCCACCCTGTTTCCTTCGCAATGAATGTGCATGATTTGAACCTGCCAATGCCATTGCAACATGCTTCTAATTCGTTGAACCAGAATAGCAGAAGAATGGTTTAGATGGAAACCATTTCTTATTAGAAACTGGGCTGAAAGTGAATCCCCTTACAACCAAACTTTCCTAAACCTTTTTTCCCAAGCTACTTGTAATCCTTCCAAGCAAGCCCACAACTCTGCATGCAGCACCGTGCCTGGTCCTAAGTTCCTGCAGAATCCAGCAATCCAACTCGCAGATGGGTCACAAACCACTCCTCCACAACCTGTCTTGAATCCGTTGTCGGAACTAGGCCCATCAACATTAAGCCTGACCCAGTCTTGAGGAGGGCAAAGACCAAGCTATCATTTTTTCTATTCAACAACTAGTCTGGATCCCTGCTTCATTAAACATAACAGAAGCAAGAGCAACGCTATCCCTATAACCTATCGCAAATCGAGTAATTACATAAGCATTCTGGTTTTTCCCTTCAAAAACCCAAGTATTCCCACTTCTCCAGATAAACCATGAAAGAACTCCAAAAAGTAGGGACCCATCCATCTCCCACCCCCAATCTCGACTAATATCTAAATTGGTCATCATCCAATCTTGTAAATTAAGAGCAAAAAAATCCTGCCAATTCATGTGTTTCACAACCAAGCACCAAATTTCCTTCGACTTTGGATAGTCACGAATGACATGAAGAACAGTCTCACTCGATTGGTAACTGTTGTAAATAGTAATTATGTAGTCATTTATTGCTGTTGTAAATAGTAATTATGTAGTCATTTATTAGTAATTATGTAGTCATTTATTTGTATTTATTTAGTCCGTTACTTGTATATTGGGCCAAGCCCATTAGGTCAAAATTAGGTCAAGAAGTCTCTATAAATAGAGACCCATATGTACAGATTCAAATACGATTCAATAATATTTCAAATACCCTTTTATTTCAAGTTGGTATCAGAGCTCTCGATCCTGAGGGCTCTGCTTCCGCGCCTATTGTCTTTAGAACAAGAACCTTTTATTCTTTTTGTCTCTCGCTGCCATCAGCCGCCACCAGATTTTTTTTCCGGGGACCTCTTGGACCGAGAAGATCTCTGTTATACTGGATCTCTGTTACTGTTCATCGTCTCCATTATTCTTCATCACAAGACAGCATCTGTTCATCACGATTGGACCCTTTCCCGGTGGTTTTTCAACTCCGAACAGACCCAGAAAGAACCGCGCTCACCGGACGATGTTGCTCCAGAAATTTCAGACCGGACGGCCACCGCACGCGCCCACACGCGCCGCCCCTTCAACCGCGAGTGAAGCCCACGCGCAGCCAATCTCACCGGCGCGTGGCGGCACGTGAGACCATTTTTCCGGATCGGACCACCGCGATCTTGATCGTCCCTTCATCCTCTTTCTGGATCTGTGCTCCTCTCTTTGATCGGACATCGTTTGGTATTTATTTGTGATTTTTTGGCTTCTTGGAGCTTTTCTTTGACCATTTTCTGTGCAGTATGACCTCTTCTCAAAGGATTTCTTTTTCAAAATTTTATGATGGTACCTCTTCTAGACCTAAGAGAGATGATCGATGGTGTTCTTATTGTAAAAGAACAGGTCATATCAAGGATTTATGCTTTCGCCTTTATGGAAAGCAATCTGTCTTAGAAAAGATGGAAAAGTTGCGTGGTCAAGCGCATTTTACTTCCTCTGAATTAACTCCTACACCTAATAAGACCCAACCTGCATTTCGTCCAGATGAGTTGGAACGGCTCCGAACCATTCTTGATTCTATGAGTAAGCCATCTGATACTAGTGCTTTGACTATGACTGGTATGAGCTCCAAAACTTATTCTTTCCTTTCTTCATGTAATGATTTTAAACATTCTTGGGTTGTTGATTCTGGTGCTACTGATCATATGGCTTGTTGTGCTGACTCCTTTACCTCTTATCATCCTACCATTGGAACTCATACAATAGCCGTAGCTGATGGATCTCATACATCAGTTGCGGGTTCTGGTGACATAAACTTACAGCAGTCCTTACATCTTAAGGATGTTCTTCATGTTCCTAAACTTTCCACGAATCTTCTTTCTATTCATAAAATTACAAAAGATTTGAATTGTACTGTAACCTTCTATCCTACCCATTGTGTTTTTCAGGATCTCGCCACGGGGAAGACGATTGGTAGTGCTAAAGAGCAAGGTGGGTTGTACTATCTGGTGTCACAATCTCCTGCAAATAAAGTAACAAATCACATCTTGATGTCTCATGGTCAATCAACTGCTGATTCTTTGATTTGGCTTCATCATAAGCGCTTAGGTCATCCTCCATTTAGCTTACTCAAATCTTTATTTCCGTCATTGTTTTTGTCTAAATCTGTTGAGTCTTTTCATTGTGATGTTTGTGAATTTTCTAAGCATCATCGTGTGTCTTTTCCTTCTAGTATTACTAAGAGTGTTGAACCTTTTGATCTTATTCATTCTGATGTTTGGGGTCCCTCTAAAGTCCCTCATGTTCTGGAAATAGATGGTTTGTTTCTTTTATTGATGATTGCACTCGTGTAACTTGGGTGTACTTAATGCGTGAAAAGTCTGAGGTACCACAACTGTTCTTTCAATTTTATAAAATGATTGAGACCCAGTTTGGTAAAAAATTCAAGAGACTAAGAACAGATAATTGTACTGAATATGTTAATCATAGCTTTTCCCAATTTATAAGAAATAACGGTATGATTCATGAACTTACTTGTGTTGACACCCCCCAACAGAATGGGGTTGCTGAAAGAAAAAATTGTCACCTTCTTGAAGTGGCTCGTGCATTAATGTTTCAGACACATGTACCCAAATACTATTGGGGAGATGCTATTCTTACTGCAGCATTCTTGATCAACCGTTTACCCACTCGGGTACTTGACCATGTAAGTCCTATTCACTCTATGACTTCTTTTTTCCCTTCTATTCCAACTATGATGAGTCTTCCTCCACGAGTGTTTGGGTGTGTTGCTTTTGTTCATGTTCATAAACATCATCGCAGTAAGTTGGACCCTAGGGCTATTAAATGTGTTTTTCTTGGTTATGTTCCTGATAAGAAGGGCTACAAGTGTTATCACCCTAGTAGTAGGAAATTTTTTGTTTCTATGGATGTTACATTTCAGGAATCTGAGTCCTTTTTCCAAGGTCCTCATCTTCAGGGGGAGAATCCTTCACCAGAAATCTCATTACCTCCCTTCTTTGAGTTTGAATCATCAGTGTCTACTCCTTTACCTATGTCAGTGTATCCTCCACCTGGTCCTGTTCCTCCTGTGTATGTTTCTCCTTTGTCTGTTCCTCCTGTGTCTGATCCTCTTGTGAGTAATCCTCCTGTGACTGATTCTCCTGTGATTGATACATCAAGTACACCAGAGATACGAAAGATTATGACACCTGAAAGAAGGAAACAGCCCACATTGTCTCAGCAGCAACCTCAATCGTCTGAACCACTGGTAAGTCCTGAATCTCATATTTCTGATCATGATGTTAATACTTCTGATGACTTACCCATTACTACTGATTCTGATGATTTACCTATTGCTCTTAGAAAAGGAAAAAGAGCTTGTCCCAAGAAATCTTGTCCCTCTTGTACTCAATACCCTATCTCCCAGTTTGTTTCCTCTGCTAATCTTTCTGTGCAGCACAAAAGCTTTGTTTCAGCACTAGACTCTATTGCAATTCCAAAATCAGTACATGAAGCCTTGAAAGATAGGAATTGGGCTCAAGCCATGCAAGAGGAGATGAATGCATTGGAGAAAAATAAAACATGGGAGGTTATTGATAGACCTACTGGAAAGAAAGCAGTAGGGTGCAGATGGGTTTATGCCCTGAAATATAATTCTGATGGAACTCTTGAGAGATACAAAACTCGATTAGTTGCCAAAGGTTACTCTCAAACCTATGGCATTGATTATGAAGAAACATTTGCTCCAGTTGCAAAGATGAATACAGTGAGAGTTTTGTTATCCCTTGCTTCCCATTACAATTGGGATATAAACCAATTTGATGTGAAGAATGCTTTCCTCAATGGTGAGTTAGAAGAAGAATTCTACATGGAAATTCCGCCTGGTTTTGATTCTATGAAGGGAGAAAATAAAGTTTGTAAATTAAAAAAGGCCTTGTATGGATTGAAGCAGTCACCTCGTGCCTGGTTTGGAAAGTTTACTAAGGTTATGATGACCTTGGGATATAAACAAAGTCAAGGAGATCACACTCTTTTTTTCAAGCACTCCCAAAATGGTAAGCTTATTGTGCTCCTTGTATATGTTGATGATATTATTATCACAGGTGATGATTTTGTGGAGAGACAGATTCTGCAAACACGGCTTGCCTCTGAGTTTGAAGTCAAAGACCTTGGGAAACTGAGATATTTCCTAGGGATAGAAGTAGCTCATTCGAGCAAAGGAATCTTTATCAGCCAGAGGAAATATGTTCTTGATCTTCTCAAAGAAGCAGGAAAGCTCGGGTGCAAACCCTCTAATACTCCTATTGAGCAAAATCACAAGATGGGCTATGAAGAGGAGAGTCCTCCAGTTGATAAAGGACAATATCAACGGCTAGTTGGGAAATTGATATATTTGGCCCATACTAGACCAGACTTAGCTTATGTTGTTAGTGTTGTCAGTCAGTTTATGCACGATCCAAAGGAGAAACATATGCAGGCAGTAGAGAGAATTCTTCAGTATCTGAAAGGTATTCCTGGTAAAGGGTTGTTATTCCGACGTGATGACAATCTATCTTTAGAAGTCTACACAGATGCTGATTATGCTGGATCCGTGACTGACCGTCGTTCTACCACTGGTTATTGCATGTTTCTTTGTGGTAACTTGGTGACATGGAGAAGTAAGAAACAAGATGTGATCGCCAGATCAAGTGCAGAAGCTGAATTTCGAGCTATGGCTCAAGGCATTTGTGAGTTACTGTGGCTGAAAATTGTACTTGATGATCTAAAAATAAAATATGAGGAACCTATGAAGCTGCTATGTGATAATAAGTCCGCTATTTGTATAGCTCATAATCCAGTTCAACATGATCGGACTAAACATATTGAGGTCGACCGCCATTTCATCAAAGAGAAACTTGATAGCGGGTTGATTACCACTCCATACATTCCCACTGGGCGTCAATTAGCTGATCTATTGACAAAGGGGCTTCCTTCAGATAGATTTCAAGAACTTGCTAGCAAGCTGGGAATGATAAATATCTATTCCTCAGCTTGAGGGGGAGTGTTGTAAATAGTAATTATGTAGTCATTTATTAGTAATTATGTAGTCATTTATTGTTGTTGTAAATAGTAATTATGTAGTCATTTATTAGTAATTATGTAGTCATTTATTTGTATTTATTTAGTCCATTACTTGTATATTGGGCCAAGCCCATTAGGTCAAAATTAGGTCAAGAAGTCTCTATAAATAGAGACCCCTATGTACAGATTCAAATACGATTCAATAATATTTCAAATACCCTTTTTATTTCAAGTGTAACACCTGGGACACAAATCTGAAGAGGTCATGTGGCGTTGCAGTCTACGATTATTTGTCATCAACTTTTCTCCTTCCATTAACCATAAGAATATGCGCACTTTTTCTGGACCCCCCTCATTTCCACATACGGTCCCATTTGTGAGTCTGAATCGAAATGCCATTATTGTGTAATATATTGTAATCTGATTTAAGTGAGAATGCTTCATCCGTTGTCTCAGCCCATATGACCTGATCTTTGCCATTTTGAGTAGATGGGGGAACTATATTCATAAGCCTATGGGAGATATGATCAGGGAGCAACTACTAGATAATGTCCCATTTCCAACACCTTGACGCACCCACATAATCCACCACATGATGGAACTTGTCTTATACAGAGATTTAATTGGCCGCATGAGATAGTAAAGGGCCACAACCTGGTAGCCAATTATCAAGCCAAAACATTATGGCTTATCTGTTGCCTATTCAGACGCGGTTGTGCTCCATGATGACATTACAATGCCAGTTAATCCCTTTTACACAAGCGCAAGTTGTCATTAGGAGCATTTAAACTTGGGATCATACCTTCTTCCACCCTATATTTTGACTGTAGAACTCGCGACCACGAAGCATCCGGTTGAGAAAAGAGGTTAAAACTAACCTTAATAATAAAAGAGAAATTCACTTTTTCCATACAACGCAATCCCAAACCCCCTTGATTTTGGTTATTCTTTAAATAAAACATAGTCAGATATGTGGGGGGAAATTTGAAGATTCATACTTTCATTCTATTGCATACAAAATTTTACAATGTAAAATGTTGAAATTTTGAAGATTCATACTTTCATTCATACGGTTCTGATTGAAATCAAGCTTCCACTGTCTTTGAACAATCTTATTATGCAATGCATATCCTCAACAAAACTAAAAATCCTATAGACTGGTGCATTTTGAACCATAGGTTTCTAAGCTTATATATTTGAAGTTTTGCTGATTACAAAACACTAACAAGCTCAACATGGATGCACAAATTAAAAGGTAGTGCAACAAGTCCTAAATGGAGTTAGAAGATCAAGGCAACATGTAAAAATGAATAAGTAATTCAATTGTGCAAAGTCAACATCAAAGTCAAAGTTTTCAAGTGAAAAAAGATTCAAGAGTATATTGTTTGTAATGTTAATTAAAGTCTTGAGGATATTGAGAATTGAGTTTATTGAGTTATATCTCTCAATGTTGCATTTAGAAGATTTGATTTGAAAGAAGATTTAAAAGTTTTATATTTAATCCAAATAGTTTTTTTGAAAGATTTGATTTGGTTTGGTTTTTGATTTGAAAAAGAAAAAGTTAATTTGATATTAATCTTTTTAAAAGATTTTATTGATTTTTTTTATTTGAAAAAGAAAAGGCTAACTTGAGATTAATTTCCTTTTTAAAGATTTGATTAGATTTGGTTTTTGATTTGAGATTGATTTTCTTTTTGAATGATTTGATTTGATTTTATCTAATTTTGGAATTTTAATTTGAAGATTTTGATTTTATTTTAAAAAATACATTTTAGAAAGTTTTCTTAAAAATCATGATACAATATCTAGTGCATAAATCTATAGATTTTTCCTTAGGATTTGATTTTGAGAAAAAGTCTATAAATACCATACCTTGAGTCCTTATTCATATCTCTTCAAGAATTAAGAAGAGAAAAATATTGAAACACTTAGAACCCAAGAATCATACTCATCTAGGCTTATTTTGCATACTTTGAGAGAGCTCGATATCTTCTTATTTTCTTCATCTTTTTCTTTTGATTTCTTTTGTAATTCTGAATTTGGGGAGGTAGTTCTGCCGTGATTGGTTCAATTGGAGTGATCCTAGGGTATAAGTTAAGAGTATAAAGGGATTGATCACAGTCTTGTAAAATTTCAATTGAGGTTTGGTTCAAGGGGAGTGATCATAGGGTTTAAGTTAAGGGTGATAAGGTAGATCACGGCTCTTGTAAAATGGTTTCTTCAAGCACCGGTTGAAAGCTTGATGATAGTGGAACGATCGACCTCAGTCTGGATGTAGCTCTCAGTGGTGGAGAGTGAACCATGATATATCTCGGTGTTATCTTATCTTCCCTTACTCTTTTATTTTTCGCTGCATATTACTCTTCTCTGATTCATTGTTCTTGATAATATAAATTTATTTTAAGGGTTTGGGAATTTTTATCAATTGTCAAATCACTCTTGCATGCTTTCTTTAAAAATGGTTTTTTTAATTTTTCTTTGTTTAAAGCAAAAAGTTTAAAACACAATTCACCCCTCTCTTGTGTTGTTATTTAACCATTCTTTCTTTACGGTCAAAGGCCGGTACTGTTTCCCCTAATAGAGGTGTTAGACAAGGGGATCTCATCTCCTCCTATATCTTTGTCTTGTCTATGGTGAAGTTGTATCACCTAATAGGTAATGTCGCGTAGAGGAAAGATTATAAGCCTATAATTGAGGGTAAAAGAGGATCCAATATATCCCACCTTATTTTTGCGGATGATTTAATGTTTTTTGTATAAGCAAGTACTCGTCAAATAGAGAATATCATGAATTACTTAGCTTCCTTTTGAGAAATATATGGTAACAAAGTTAGCTTTCTAAAGTCCAATATATTTTCTTTTTTTATTCAAAAATGTTCCTGGAGTTTTTGGTAATGCTATTATTGAGAAAAATGGATTTGTGAAAACAAAAAATCTTGGTAGATACCTCAGCTATATGATGAAACATGGGAGAGTCAGCAAGTTGCATGATAATGATATTATGGACAGAGTCCATAATAGGCTTCAAGGTTAGAAAAGTCAATGCTTATCCATGGCTGGTAGAGTTATATTGGCCAAGTCAATCATCTCTGTCATTCTTACATTCCAAAATCAAAATAGCCTACTTCCAGTTGGTATATATGTTGAAATATAGAACCTTTAGAGGAATTTCATCTGGGGAGACTCAGTCTCTCAAAGAAGACACATTTTGATAGCTTTGGGACCACCGTAACTTTCCAAAGAACCTCAGTGCATCGGGCATTTTCAAGATAACGAAACAGAATGAAGCCTTTTTGCATAAATGTGGGTGGTCCCTTATCCATTTTTTTCTCAACTTTGGGCCCGAGTCCTTAAAGTTTAGTATAGTAGAAAATGAAACTTTTCGAAACGAATGATATGCAAATCTTATAATTCTCATCTTTAGAGAGGTTTGTGTAAAATCTGGCCTAATGTTATAGGCAATGTTGTTTGGTAGATTGGTCATGGACAAAAAATCAGTTTCTGGTTAGATACTTGAACAGGTCTAATCCATAATTTACTCTCCCTTGCAACTGTCTCTCCTGATCCTAATGAATTAGAGTACAAGATTGACCATAATGCCTTTTTGTCTAATGGTGACTGAAATACACAATATCTTAATGATCACTTTGATTCTCAGGTAATCAATTATATTCTAGCTATTCCCCTCCATTGATGTTGATGCTAGTGTGGACACTTCTGCTTAGAAGGACTGGAACCCCAGTCAATCTTTAGTGAAACTTGCCTATTGCAAATTGATGAACTTTACAAATCCCTCACCTAACAGTTATTGGGATAAAATCTGGACTTGGAAAGGAAAGAAAAGATAAAATTCCTCATTTGGAAGTTGTATGATAACAGGCTTTTAACCAAAGACAGAACTGCCAAATAAGGAAGTACCACAGACATATTTTTGTCCTGAAAAAGATGAATCTTGCCTACATGTGTTTAGAGATTGTCCGAAGGCAAAGAACATTTGGATCCTGCCTGTAACACCCGTAGTACTCCGATTTGTCAACATTACGTATGACATTAAACACAATTATAATCACAGCAATTGAATTAAAATACAGATATATTTTTTTCTATTAATAATTATTTTTGATTACAACTATTTCCATAATTAAAACAATTAAAAAAATATAATCATAACTTAAACAATATGCAGAATATTAAACTTTACTCAAATATGCCATACATTGCTTCTACATAAATATCAAGTGGTCCCTATAAGCCAACAAGGCTCAAATCTCATTTTATTCATATTCAACACTGAACAACCATCATGTTTTTCCAAAATTGGGACTGCAATATTTTACCATAATTTTTGACATTTTATTATATTAACCTGGATTTCCTAAGCTTTCCAACGACATATTATAAGCCTCGATTGGATTTGTATAACTCAAGATACGTTTGTTGCAAACCTACTGCTTAAACCAGATTTTCAAAAAATAGGGCAACAACTTCAAAATTAAATTGGAATTAATCTACTTCACCAGTGGCCCTAATATTTTATAGGGTTATATCTCTGTGTTAGCTTCATATAGGTTTAAACTTCACTCAATTAGGAGCTTTGTAGCTTAGGTTATGGTCGTTTTACTACACCATGTTTGATATCTCGCCCAGATATCCGGATATTTATTGGTGAGATATCCGGATATTGGTCATGAAATATCTGAATATTTCATGACAGTGGCCAAAAATATATTGGCCAATTTAGTTTAGGGTCTAAAGCCCACCCTTTTGTCATATACTCCAACTTGAATCTAATTGACATTTTCTCATAGTACGTATATATACTTATTTTTTCCCAAGCATAAACATATTATTCATTCATTGATTCATTGGTTAAGGCTTCAAGCTATATTTAACATCGTAATATAAGACATTCACTTTACATCTCATTGTTTCTTACAAATATACATCATGTTCTACATACATTCTCATATTTTTCTCAACTTGCATAATGCATTATCATACAAGTAAATTGCGTAATCTCTTCTTGACATAGGTATTCATGCATAATCTCAAAATGAATAATGACATATGGGTATATAATAAGTCTCATAGTCATGACAACTTTGGAACTTAAATATTACAAAACATGATCAAAGTCCCTTACAAGAGTATACATCAAGAGTCATACAAAATAATAATGATCATCTTTTAAGTTCCTATATAGAGCATATTCTTCTCAAAATATGATTACAATTTCATTTATATCAAAGTAATCCAAAATGTAGCATGTTATGAAATAAACTCTAGGTTGGCCTTTTACAACAAGATGCTCCTTCTTCATCAGTAGGGGTACCTGAAATGATATCCCCACACGTGATGAGATAAAAATCTCAGTAAACTAAGGGTTATTGGATAATCACTCCACCCTATAGTTCACCTTAGTGCATCAAAATATTAAAAAAAACATGGATATATAATAATAATAATAATATATTATGTGAAACTTCCAAGAGATATCCACTCTGATTGTAGCTCTTAGGTGTCCATACCCTAAGGAGTACCATAGGCTTTCCAAGGGAAGTTCATTATATTATTTCTATTATTTCTCTGGTATGGCCAACCATTTTATTTCCGAAGTAAATGCATAATACCTTACTAAGGGTTGTCCCACAGGATAAATACCCAATGATGATATACTCCCAAGGGTTGTCCCAAAGGATGAATAATCAAAGAAGTGCTCTGTCTACTTTCTATTATATTATTTCTCATCAAGCATCATACAAGTTTAACATTCAATGCATATATAAAATTATTCCTCCCCAATGGAGCATGGTAGAACATACAAGAGACTAATGCCCAAGGTCCAAAAGTTTACCATTCTTGTAGATTTCCATTTGCTTTCTTTTATGCATTAAAAGCCTTGACCACAATCAAACCACCACAAGCAACTTATGGCAAAATATGGCAATGCGATTAATCACACATACAACACATGTAACATATTTCATTTATATATAAAATATGTCACATTATTTATTTCTTACATAGTAAAACCAAATAGTCAAAAAGTTAAGATCATAGTTTATATTCACACACAACTACAGTCCACAGAGATATCTCATATAAGTTACCAAAAAAACTACAGTTAAACTTAGCGTCTCGCAAGCCCAAAATTATCCACGCTAGGTAAGTCAGGGATTTTCATACTCCTACATTAATATCTATGTACAAAAATATGGTAGAAGTATAAATCTTACAAAAGGAATCTTCAACTACATAGCTAAGTAATCGAGTAGAGGCGTAAGTGAGCCTCTTTACAGTCTTCATACATCAAGATAAGCATTTTACATCATATGCCACTGAGATACACCCAATCTATTGCGTACTAATCTGGAAATGTTAGATAACAAATAAAAAACACAGATGAAAAATATTCCCAGTAATCTTGAGCATTTTCGCACATCAACATTTCCAGCCACATTTACATGGAAAATACCTTCTTATGACAAATAATTTAATACAAAATAAATAAACGTATTTAATTATTTAATAGTGACTAATAATACTATGTCCAACCTTTAAGGTCTCTGACTGTAAGATATATATACATGGTTGAACTCAAAATCAGAGTAAGGCGTCCCTTACCATATAAGCTATTGTATCCTATTTCTAGTTGCGTCATTATCACGTTAGAAATTTATAATTTATAGCCATTATCGTTACCCAAACATCGAGTTGTTTAAACAATCAGAGGTATGTCCATATTCATTTCATGAGTTAAACAGATTTAAATTACTAAAATGTTGGACACTGGGTATGAAGTGATAAAATAACTAAGTAATACAATTCAACTAATATCAGTGTTAAATACCGAGACAGATTATTAGAAGATCAAGTATACTAATTTTATTATCAGGTAGCAAGGAAATAAATGTTTGCAACATATTTAAAGTATATTTTAAATACCACTTTATTTGCAAATATTATAACTCAACTAACCAGTGCTACTTAATTAACTTGTGAGATATATAATGACACAAGACTGTCTATTATAAATTTTTCCAATCAAATCAAACCAAATCAATATACATAACTCCACCTACACATGGACATCACACTAATCAATATTATATTCCATAAAATAAATGAAGTTAACCAAACATTACAACCTTATAATAGTTTGTTATCTAGATTATGAAATCTGATGTTATGTAGTAGTACAGTTTTTTTTTTTATAAATTTCTTAATCAAAGTTTATATCCAGCAACCAATTTACGACTATGTAGTGTTACAAATAAAATAAATAATAATTAACATACTTCTAACATGATTAAATTCTATATTTGATTTTAATAGTTTTGTTATAATATCTCTTTATTCCTTATTAATTTAAGTATCCGAGATATCAGATTGAATAGTATAATGGAGTTCAATCATCTATTCATTGTTTGTCTATTTATATATATGACCATTATTATTGTTTCCCAAAACGGGTAGCAACCTAGTTATATATAAAAATTTCTCATAAAACAGATAAATAAATGTCTCAAAATACATACAATACTTTAAAGGAAAGAATCAAAATAATTTAATAATTGTTCAACATAGGTTTAAACTTCAATCGCAAATAATGAAAACAAAGAATAAGATAAAAAAACATACGAATAGCCATGAAAAAAATACTGCAAGAGAATAGTAATTAAGAAAGGATTTGACTGTTAATAGGAATATATGCTGTTATCTAATCCTATTTTGTTCCCATTCTTAAAGTTCTTATGGTATTACTCATTTTAACAGTCGTTGCAATCAGAATAAGCAATGAAAAATATTATCATCTATAAAACAAATAAATAATGTCGTTCAAACTAAAGAAGTGACAATAAAAATAACACAAGAAGACAATATAAAATGACTAATAATAAGTTAACAATATAATATAGGAATGGAACTTGTCAACATGAATGTCAAACAGAGATATAATTATATAACCAATAAACAAGATGTTTAAAGCGGAGGATGATAGATAAGTATTGAATAAACAGAGGAAAGCAAAGCGTAAAGAAAAGAAGAAAAACACGTGATCCCTATGCTGTTTTAAAAGATATAATTATCTATAATATAACCAAAACAGATGATGCATTGCCAACATAAAATTACAAGAGTAAGAAGACTATATTGAAAAATTAGAAGGATTGTCAACCCAAGACCACCATGCTATCACAATTCCTTTGCTTTTCGCCATCTTTACACTTCGATTTTGCCTTACCATAGAGTTTACAAAGACATACTATACATAGAAGAGTTATGCTTATCCTATTATGGTTTTCTCCATTAGTTTTTTGACACATGTTGTGTTCATTATTACTCTTAAGCAAATATCTTCACCACTAGCCTTTATCTTTATTCTTATTTATAAGTTATTATGTTTTATGTTGTTGTTTATAAAAATTTACTTTACATTCATATATGATATATAGTAGTCATATTGGTTAACTTAAAAGATTACATGTATTTCATATTTTTATAGTCAAATATATTTTCACCTTATATGAAACGTTGTGTTTCTTATTTATTTATTTATTTTGTTATTATATCCATTTATTATATTTATATATACTTTTCAGAATTTACTATGTGTGATTAATTTTACATATTTTATAATTATTCCAATATTCAAATATTTATTTATTTATTTATTATTATATATATATTTTAAAAATGTTTGGGATGTTACGACACACAATTCACTAAGTTATTGGCTAGATTATATCCTTAATCTTTAGTCTCGTAACTCACCTCTTTGATGAAAACTCAAGAATTATAGTATTGAATAATTGTTGGTTCGAATGAATGCTCCTTAACCATCAATTCACAAGGCTCGACACTATTATAAAAACAACGTACCAACACATGATTAAAATCCTTTTAAACCATGATTACTTAACACTTTGTTCAAGTCATTTTTTCAAAGTGAGATAATTGATGATTTCTTTTGTTGTCCTCTTCCAAGAAACAATCCTGAGTATATTTAACAAAAGAAGCTATATCCAACAACCTCTAACTCATTCAACCATCCAAATTTTGAAATTATTATTCATGAAAACATAAGAATCTTAAAAATTCAAGGAAACATGAATTGAGTGGTGGAAACTTAGCATAAATCACTCTAGGATGCTAGGAGAGTAATCTCCAAGCTCCAATGCACTTAAACTCTTCCAAATCACTAAAATCATTCACCAATTCGAAACTTAGAGTGAAGATTTCTCTCTCCACAACGCTCTTTACAAGAAAACGAGGTTTGGGTTTTAAAAAGGATGAGATTGTAAGTGGTTTTAACATTGGAATCACTTGATTTGGTGAACCCTAGCTCTATCTATGAATTTCACAAGCTTTCTTCCTCCTAAAAATGGCTTCTTCAGGTATGACAAGAAGAAGAGGTCGATGCTGTTTTTGGGAAGAAAATACTAAGTGTTTTGTCATTCAAGTGACTTGTACTTTGGTCAATGGGACCCATTTGGTCACTTACTATTTTTTAATCTTTCTTTTTAAATTGTTATAGCCAAATAACTTAGTATTTGTAAACATGTGTTTTATCTCATACACTTAATAAATTATGTTAGGAATGTGGCTTCTATACTCAAGAGGGGGAGAATTTAGTATTACAAGTTTTTTGCAAAAGCCCCCTTAGAATTTCTAAATAATAATTTTAAGCAAAATTTGATATGTAAAAAGCTAATCAACACATTCAAACAATCCATAATATTTAATATATCGCAATTATATAACTTACTCTAGCACATACAAGATATCAAAGAAGCAATTAAAGTGCTAGAAACAGAGTTTAGAGTTTAGAGAATTGCAAACACAATATATTATAGTTTGGTCACCACCACTTGTGACCCACGTCCAAACTGAAGCCGCTCGATCAACTCTTTCACTAATGGTCAAGCTTCACGGGTGCTTGACAAACCTTTACAATCTTCAAAGACTTTAAATTATTGGATACCTTACAATCTCAAAGTTTATGAGTACTTGGCAACTTTATAATTTACTCCAAATTTACTTAGGTATTTGACTACCTCTCAAACAATGGGTCTAACAACCCTTTCAACTCAAAAATACAAGGACGGAAATATTTGGAAATGAATATACACTCTCAAAGTGTGGATGTATAACTTGAAGCACTATGGGTATATGAATTTTCAAAATATGAGCTCAAATATGTTTGATCTTTGAAAGATATGAAAGAATATGCAAATGATAGTGTAGAAGCTCTCAAATCATCCTTAAGATGTGTAGGAATAATGATCTTAATGTTTTAGAGTCATAAAGAATGTATTTATAGTGATTTTTAGCAAAACCAGCCGTTTATAGCCGTTATAGACTTTCTGTCGCAGTGGGAATCGATTCCCACATTTAGAGAATCGATTCTCATACTTAGGGAATCGATTGATGTCAAATTTCCAGCCTTCCAACAGGTTAGGAATCAATTCTCTGCATATGGGAATCGATTCCCCAACTAGGAAATCGATTACCACATGTGGGAATCGATTTCCTCTTCCTGGACGTATTTTGGGCATAACTTGAGCTATTCTTTTCGGATTATTGTGATCTTGGGCTTGTTGGAAAGATAAAAGAAAGATCTACAAATTATATGAAGAAAACAAGATCCAAATTCATCATATTGGATACAAAAAATTGTATGTAAGGCAGCAGTTAAATTATGCAACAAATTTTAAGTTCAAATGTGTTATAACTTGCTTCCAACCACGTTTTGTGAAAGATCTTGACTTGATAAATATGTTTTAAAGTTATAAAATATGTCAAGGATCTTTTTCATGGGTTTTTCAAATTTCTTTCAAGTATATAAAGGTTATGATTATGCAATTTGAAAAACACGTTTACTTTGAGAAAAAACTTTGAGCTCATGCAATGCAATCTATCATATACCCTTACATGTATTCTAAGTCCTACAGATATATTCTAAATATGATTTTGAACGTAGCTTCATATCTTGTGTCTTGGATCTTTACTTGAGTTTGATGCTTTGACTTGTTGGATATGACAATACTTGACACTTTGTTGGTTTTGATCATTTTTCACCATGGTTATGATATTGAGCTTCTCTTAGATGTTATCCATGGTTTGTTGTCTTTGATCTTGGTGTTGCTCTTTTAATTAATCCTTGTTGCTCTTGATCCAATGATCTTGCCACTTTTATATGATATTACTCTTCTTATGTGGCTACATCATACGTCTTTAATATCTACATATAGTTGATGCTTTTTTATCTTGGTCAATGCTCTTCTCTTTTTGTTGTTGTCACTTTGTTATCATCAAAAACATATCTTGTATCTGCAAATTAGTCTCCCACTGATTTATTTTAAAGTTTTCGGTAATTTTACTTAATTGGATTTTTATCGCAAAACTTATTGTAATTCCACTTTTTACAGAAAAATTATTTATTCTCATAATCTATTTATTTTCTCGTTTTTTTATTAATTATGGTTTATCCCTATTTTCTCATTATACAGGTATGTGTTATTATACTGCGTTTCTCCCATCCCCTTTCCCGTGACTTCTTAAATATTATTATTCTTGATGAGTGAATGATTCTGAATTTAAGGCAGGTAAAACGAGGTTTACATGACTATAGAGATTCTTTCTTTACAGTGTGCAGTCTTCTCTGAAGCTGGAGAAATAATAATCTTCTTGGGGATGATTTCAAGAAGCCCGGAAACCCTCAAGTATAATTGTTGTTTCCTTAGAGGAAACTAAGGTAACCAGGTTAATTAGATCCCAAAGGTCTAATGACAATTCATTTATTCTCCCCGACTCTTCTTGTTTTCGCTCTGCGCAGGGAAATTTTAAACTCAATATAGATGGTGTTGTTGTCGGTGTGAGGGCTGCTTGTGGTGGTACCCGAGGGACTGTGATGGTTCTTGGGTTATAAGTTTCTTTTCGTTCTTGGGTTCTTGCTCCCTTTTTTAAGCGAAACTTTGGGCTATTTTGCATGGTTTAGTGTTTGCATGGAATCATGATTTGAGAAATATAGATGTAGAAACTATCTCTTTTCAAGTTGCTAGCTTACTTACCAAATCTGGTAATGATACACGAAAGCTCCCTCTAGTAGCTAAGATTCAAGTTTGGTTGAACAAATATTAAAATATTACTTTATCTACTATTTCAAGATCTATCAACAAGTGTACGGATTGGATTGCAAAAGAGACTATTAATGGAAGTTATGGTCTCAACTTGGTCTTCTTTTCTCATCTGGATTTGGTCAATCTCATTGTCGCTGATATCTTTAATCCTCGACAATGGGACGTAGCTGCTTTTAATTTAGCTTTATTTTCTGTTTAAGCTTTGTTTATTTTCTTTCGTAGTTTGTTGTTTTGTTTGTTTCCTTTGCGGCTTTACCCCTAATTGCACAACATCATAATATTAAATTAATTAATTAATATAAAAGAGCAATATTTTTTTTTTGCTTAAATTTAAAATCAAGAGATATAATTAATGCTAAACTTTGTCTTTAATTAGCCTCTATTATTTTTACCAATAAGATAAATAACTTTCAGGTCAAGTAATAAAACATGTCTTAAAAGTTTATAGGATTGGGAGCAGTGGCCCACTTTTACATGACTGCTCAAGCATCTTATATTCTAAGACAAACCCATTCTTGGAAAACTTCTGCCACGTGTATGTTCCTCCTTCAATTTCAGGTTTGCTTTCACACTACACAAATCTAAAAACTTTCCTTCTTTGGTAATTCAGGGAATAAAAAAAATATAAAAGATATTATAATCTGGACTCAAAATCGATGCACACGATTTGCTATCTCAATTCAATGGTGCAGATTTGTTCTCATTTGTATTGGCACACAACTCATCTCATTTTCAAATTTTAAATTTGAAGTTCAAAATTTAAATTTGATTTAAAAAAGCTGACAACTCAATTAATGTTCACCTACTTTCTCCATTGGAATTGTTAAACGTTTAACAAAACCTACACGCAATTGCAAAATCACATCCTTATTCTTTCTCCTGTTCTTCGTGTTCTTTTTTTTCCCAGATTCCATATCAGTGTAAAAACACATCCTTTTTCTTTTTCCTGTTCTTAGTCGTTTTTTTCCCCCACGTTCCATATCATTCGTCGTTGTGATTTTCTTCCTGGTGTTCGTCTTTTAACATACCGAGAACGAGAATTCATCACTCTGAAAAATCGAAATTCTTCATCTTTGTAATGTTGGTCCTCAAATTTTATTCGTAAAGTGATTGTTCCTTTCATCTCTCACCAAAAAAATCTCAAATCCTCTTCAACATTTGTTATCATCTTGAACCCTAAATCTATTGTGCCTGTGTTGGTGGTTCTATGGTTTGATTTCTGGGTAAATTTATGGCAAGACGAAATCACTCTATTGTGCTTCAAGATTTGGACATTGGAAGCATTCCTTTGAAATCTATACTCAAGAACGAATCTGCATTCCTCTCTCTTGGGTGTTGAAATCTTCCTTTCTTTTAGGAGCAGATTAAATCTAATTTTTGGGGCTTCATTGTGGTATATTCTGAACAAATCAAATCTTATTGTTATTCATTGAATTTTGGACTCTTTGTTCTGAAATTTGAAATTCGTTAATTTTCTTTTGTTCTTGAAATACTTTTCAGACGCAAGTATAGAAAACACAAAAGTAGCTTATAGAATATTCATTTGTTTGTTTTTTTTTGTCTCATCTTCTTTCTGCAGAATTATTTTTTGAATGAGAAAGTATGAATACCTTATGTGTGCGCTAATAATAAACACATTGTTGAGTCGCTGTATATCCTGAAGCATTATGAGAAAACTTTCAACAGAAACTGAAACCACTTCATAGAAGAGAAGAAACAAAGGTTGTTTTGATCATATCTTATGTAATTCCTCCCCTACAGACTGTAATGTATCTTTTCCATTGACTGGTACGACCCAATTACTATCCTTGCAAGCTATTTCATATTATCATTTTGATATCTAATTCATATTATCAATATTTTGTAGAGCATTTTTCTTCATTTTTTGCCTCTCCATTTATCATTATTTCATTACTTAAAATGAAAGACTGATTTTTTTCCGTCATTGTTTGTTTTATAAACAGAAACTCCTCTGCAAAATGCAAAATATAATAAACAGAGGTAGTTTTAATAATCTCTCATCTTATTCCTCCACCGCAAACTGTAATATCTTCATACTAATTCACTTTACTAATATTCTATAGAAAAGTTTTCTCCGATTTTTGCCTTCTCCATTGGCAGGTAAGTTTACTTCGTCATTTATCTCATTTACCCCAAAATGATAATCATTCATTTGTACAGTATTGAATACCGTTGATTATTATTATTATTATTATTTGGATATTACAGCCTTTCTGAAATGAACAATACACACAATGAGTTCAGCTGCAATAGAATATCACTAGGTGATATTTATAATAGTACGTAACTTTGTTCTTGCAGTTCAATAGATTTTTGTCATTACTTCATTACTTAAAATGAAAGTCTGATTTTCTTTCTTTTTCGTCGTTGTTGTTTTTTTACATTACTTCATTACGTAATTTTATGTCTTCTTATTTATTTTACGTAATTTTGTCAAGCTCTATTAGCTTATATTTTCCGTGTATTACTGTTGTTCTTGCTGCAACTCATATGAAAGGGTCACAAGCTGGAGTGCACTTTGTGGGAGCATTATGTGGATGAGGTCCAATCTTTTTTGGCAAACAGTGACACTCCTCATAACGTCATGATAGTCCAGCTAGGCAGGATGAAATGTTTTAGGGGTATAATTTTAACAATCTTTTTTAACAAAACGTTATGCTTCTGTACTATGTTTTATTCACGTTATTTTATTTTTGGCTTTTCGGTTATTATCCGAGGTAATATATTGTTCTTGGTTTTTTTTTGGTGAATGTATTGTTCTTGGTTTTTAATTTGTCTTTAATCTGTATGCTTAATATTTTTTTTTTCTGATATACAATTTTCCAAAACGACAGATTTAGTGTTCAGGTAAGAGTTGTGGATAACACGGATTTCGCATCATTTATTCTGTTTGATCGCGACTGTGTGTCTTTGTTGGGGATGAGTGCTGGTGAATTGCGCAAGCTGCATTGCAAGAGGGTTTGTATTATCATTGCTATGAAATATTGAGAACGTATATTTTGACGTAGAGTGCACTCTGTTCGCGCTGTAGTTGTTATTTTTTTCCCCTGTTTAATGGATCATCTTTTTTTTCTGTAGGATTTGGATTTGGATCAAAGTTGAGATGCTCATCACTGATTTCTTCTTTCTTTTTTTAAATAGATTTAATGCAGAAGCAGATGAGACCACCCCGTAGATTTGGCAATTATGTCTTAAGGATGATTTTTTGTGTCTTGGAGATGAAATGTTTAAAGGATTGTTGTTGTTATTATGACTTTTATTTGCAATGTCTTTTGTTCAAGTGACAATTAATATGGTATATTCATAACCGAAGTTTTTTGTAATGGACTACCCCATGAGAGCTGTTTTTTGCAATGGATTCCTGATATGTTGATGTGTGGCACTCTCCTACTGTTTTTTTAAGCATTGATTCAAAACTTCTAGCGAAAAAAATAGTACTCTCTTGCTGCTAAAAAATCAGTTATATCTTCCAGTATCAATAACGACGTTAATTAATATTAAAAGCATAAATTGTAGTGTTACATGTTGTGCAATAAATGTTAATAATCAAATGATTAATCCAATCTTTGATTATGTTTTGGTTCGTCTTTTAAAAGTTTAATTTTACAAGTTCGATTTTACTCAAACAAAGACTAAGTAAACAAAAATTATAATTCGATTCATTGAATAATTCAAAAAACACATACTAACAACTGATAGCATATCGTTTTGGAAATTTATATGTCAACAAAACTTAACAGGTTATTTCTTTCTGTTTCTTTTCTTTTCTTTCTACATTGTCATTTTTTGAATTTAAATTTGAATTTAGAACCATAGTGTATTGGGGAGCATCTGTCATCAAAATGCTGCATCTAATCTACTGTTTACTCAACGTAGAAATTAATTAGATCTCAGGTTTAATGATCGTTGCTTAATTTGAGGAATAATGGTTTTGGAAATCGTCCAATATAATTAAAAGCTTAATTTGGGGACCATCCGTCATCAAACCGTTGCTTAATTTGAGGATAATGGTTTTGGAAATTGTCCAATATAATTAAAAGCTTAATTTGGGGACCATCTGTCATAAAAAAATTGGAAATAAATTAAATGAAAAAAGAAATTTGAAAATAAATTAAATGAAAATTTATGTAAATAATTTTTGGTGGCAGACAACTCATTCAATGTCCCACTCAATTCTACATTGGAATTTCCAAATTAATAATAACTCAACTCTTCTAAATTTTAAATTTATGTTTAAATTTGAATTTTGAATTTGAAGTTTTAACTTTGTAATGGTGGGAAAAATTTTGGAAATTTTTTTGTGACAGTAAACTCATTTAATGTCCCACTATTTTTATTTTATTGTATATTATGAGTAAAAAAGACCTCTACTTTTTCTTTGTATATCCCACTATTTTTTGCATGGATAATTGTTAGCTCTATTAATGCAGCATTAAAAAAACAAAAACATTAAAAAATATTGTAAAATAGCAAAATTATTTATATTGTAAAATAAATTAGAAATTTGGAAATAAATTAAATGGAAAATTATGTGAATAATTTGTTGTGGTAGACAACTCATTCAATGTCCCATTGCATTATACATTGGAATTTCCAAATTAATAATAATTCAACTCTTCTAAATTTTGAATTTATGTTTAAATTTGAATTTGAATTTTTAACTTTGTAATAGTGAGAAAACTTTGGAATTTTGTTTTATGGCAGACAACTCATTTAATGTACTACTATTTTTTTTGTATATTATGAGTAACAAAGACTTATACTTTTCTTTTGTTGTATATCCCACTATTTTTCTCATGCATAATTGTTAGCCCTATAAATGTTGCATAAAAAAAATACATTAAAAAAATATTGTAAAATAACAAAATTATTTATATTGTAAAATAATTTCGAAATTTGGGAATAAATTAAATAAAAAATTATGTTCACAATTTTTTGTGGTAGAAAACTCATTCAATGTCTCACTGTTTTCTACTTTGATATTTTCAAATTAATAATAACTCAACTCTTCTAATTTTTGAATTTATGTTTAAATTTGAATTTTGAACTTGAATTTTTAACATTGTAATGGTGGGAAAAGTTTCAGAAAATTTTTTGTGACAGACAACTCATTTAATATCTCACTACTTTTATTTTATTGTATATTATGAGTAAAAAAGACCTCTACTTTTTTTGTTGTATATCCCACTACTTTTTGCATGGATAATTGTTAGCCCTATTAATGGTGCATGAAAAAAAACTAAAAATATATTGTAAAATAAAAAAATTATTTATATTGTAAAATTAATTCTAAATTTGGAAATAAATTAAATAAAAAATTATGTGAACTTGATATGTGGAAAAAGAGTTCTGCATTTAATATTTATGCTGTGAGAAAAGATATATGTAATAATTTGAATTTAATATAAAATTATAGATTAAATAATAAAATATTTAAAATTATAAAAATACATTTATAGTCGATAAAAATCATTTAAAATTTCAAATTTAAATAAAAATAAATAAGAAATGACACAATTTATACTTTACAAAAAATAAATTAAAATTTTAACATCAAAATTTTAAATATGCATGTATAACCAATTAAAAAAATATACCTGTATTTTTTTAAAAAATATTTAACATAAACATTTTAATTATACATGTATAACCAATTAAAAATATATATACAAATCATAAATTAAAATAGAAAAAATTATATAAAAAATATGTATAATTAATATAAATTTTTTTAAATTGAAATAAAAAATGACGTCTGTCATTCTGTAAAAAAATATTAATATTTAAGTACTATAAAAATGAAAATTTTAATTTAGTATATATAAAAGAAATTAAACTTTCATTTTTTTATATTTCAAGAGTGTAATTAACACAAATACTTGCAAAAAATAATTATTTATATAAAATACTGACAATTACAGGTGGAAAACTGAGCTCAACCTGCCAATATATTTTTATAATTCAATTGAAATTGTATCATTTTTCTTTTATAATTAAATTACTAAATGTGATTTCAATTTTTGTAAATACAAATTTGTGAAATTCCAAAGACTAATGACATTAATCCTTGCAAAAAAAATATTTATATAAAATGCTGACAGTTAGAAGTGGAAAACTGGGCTCGGCCCGGAGGGCCGGCCCGCCAATATATTTTTACAATTTAATTGAAATTTTTTCCTTCTTCTTTTATAATTAAATTACTAATTCTGATTTATATTTTTGTAAATATAAATTTGTGAAATTTCAAAGATTAATGACACTAATCTTTGCCAAAAAAATTATTTATTATTATTTTATGAATCTGATTGTAGTAAATGAAAGTTCATCTCTGATATAAAATATAAAAAACTAGATGCAACTATAATTTTTTTTTTGTGTGGATAAATATAATAACCTTTTACTTGCTGATAGTTAGAGGTGGCAAACTGGACTCGGCCCGGAAGGCCGGCCCACCAACACATTTTTTTAATTAAATTAAAATTGTATCCTTCTTCTCTTTTAATTAAATTCCTAAATTTGATTTAAATTTTTGTAAATACAAATTTGTAAAATTCCAAATACTAACGACACTGATCCTTGCAAATCCTAAGCTACGTTGATATGCCATTTGGTGGAAAAATTGTTGTTCTGGGAGGTGACTTTCGGCAAATATTACTTGTCATTTCTCATGGCAGATGACAGGAAATAGTAAATGCAACCATAAATTCTTCTCATCTATAGTCCTATTGTCATTTATTAATTTTGACCAAGAACATGCGTCATAATTCTGGAAGTACCACTCATGATGTGAAGAAAATAAAAGAATTTTCAGAGTGGCTACTTAAAGTTGGGGATGATGATTTTGGAGATGATGAAGACGATGAATCTATGATAACAATTCCAGATGAATTATTGATTACAGAATCGGAAGATCCCCTTTCAGATATGGTTAATTTTGTTTATCCGAACCTCTTGGATAATATTTTAGATCCAACATTTTTCAAAGAACGTGCTATTCTAACTCCAAAATTGTCCAATGTTGCTATGCTGAACGAACACCTGATGTCTATGAACACATGTGCTATTCTAACTCTAACGTTTTTTTTCTTATGCAGGAATCGTTTTTCATGCACACATGGTATATTGTCAACTGCTATTTTTGAACAAACAATATTCCATCGTCATCAATATATGGATGTATTGTTATGACACTTTTTATTTGTACTTACATGTTCGTGTGTCTTTTTTTTTCATACTTTGATTTGTTCATTATTACTCATTCATTCCTCAAAGAATGAAGGATAAAAAATGTAGGTTCGGCATCTTGCATGTGTTGTGTTAGTTTTTATGAGACAAATAAATCGATTTTTTTCTTCTTCCGTGCAACGCACGGATAATACACTAATTTTATACTGAATTTGCATCCTTTTCCTAATGTCAGGAACATTGTCACCTAAATTTTATGCTAGAAGGAGCAATTTTTTTTAAATGAAAATATTAGGCTTTTAAACTGCACATAAAAACATGGTTGTTGATCTATACCGTAAACCTCTCATTTAAAATAAAAAAACAAAAGATAATCAATTATTAGCAAGTTATATTTCAGTCACCGCATGTGTGATAAACTTAAATCATAACTATAAAAATTTATTTAATAATTTCCAATACAAAATCAATTAAGCATATTTTGATAAATTATAATTTATTTTAGAGTTTAATATTTGTCTTTTTAAAGAATAAATAAAATGGAATAAGTTATTTTACCTATAATTTTTCTGCCTACTTTTATCTATCACTCTACAACACCGTTAGATCAGAATCTTAACTAACATTGATTTTTCTCTGATCTAACAGTGTTGGAGAGTGGTAGACAAAAGTAGACAGAAAAAATAGTAGGTTGAATAACCTATCCCAAATAAAATTATTATGTCATTTTAAGTGAGAGAAAAATATAAGTAATGAAAGTTACAAGAGAGAAAGTAAGTGGTTTTTTAAATTTAATTTGTTTAAAAATACTAAATTATGTCTTTCTCTCATTTAAAATGACACAACTTTATGTCATATAAAATAACAAATATTTTTTTCTTTATTTTACATATATTTTTTGTCATTGCAACCGTATGAATTATAATAAAAGATTTCATTCCATAATTTGGGTGTCATGGATTTGGACTCTTTCCTTGTTTCTGTACACGCATAATTTATGATTTACTTATGAAATTACAATGGTTGAACTTAAGCAACTTAAATGTTTACTATTTATGAACTGAAATGTCATGGTATAAGTTATCAAGAAAAAACAAAGCGGAAAAAAAATTAAATTGTTTTTAGTTTTGTCATTCTATCTGGTTGACACAGTAGGTAGCGGGTGAGGTGCACGTTTGCATCTTTCAGCATCACGAATGCCACGTGTACATTGGTGTGTGGCACAGGAAATGAAGCGTATGGCGTGACAATACCGTAGAGATACCCAGGTTATAAAAATATCTTCAGAAAGGAACCACCTTCTCTGCAAAAGACGCGAATCTCTTTCTCTCTCTCTCTTTTTAATTATCTCTTCTTATTCTCGCTCATTTTTTTTTCTCTCTCTTGCCCATTGAAAGCGAAATCAAACTGCACAAAACAAAAACATTACGAGTCTAAAAAAACGGATCCCAAACAATAACTGAACCCTAACCCTAGAAAACGGGGCTTATCCTCTACTTCCCTTCTCCGTTCGTTCCTTCACTCTGAAATCGAACGAAGTCCGTTTCGGTTCGTCTCCACTGGTGCATGCTGTAGGGTTCGTCTCCACAAGTTGTTACGATAGGGTTTCGATTTCTATGATGGAATGCTTTGGTTCTTGTGTACCTTGTTGTTGCCGGCGATGACCGGGGACCGATGTCACCGGTTGAAGACCATGGCGGAAGAAGAAGGGGGTGTCGCCGTCGAGGAGAAGGCCTGCCCCAGGAATTTTCCGGCGGACCAACCGGAAACTCGTGACGACTCCGCTGCATTAGAGATTGATTACTTCTCGCAGGCTAGGAAAGCGCTAAGCGAGCGCTCGCCTTTCGATGTTGCCGAGGAAACGTCGACTTCTGGTACGGTTACTCTGCCGAGTGGGTTGGCGAGTTTGTTGAACCGTCACGGCGATAACCGGAGGCGCCACAAGAAGTCTCATTCTGGTGGTGGGGAGAAGAAGAAATCGTCGTCTAGAGCGAATGAGAAGTCGCGCGGTTACAACATTTGGGTTGAGACCGAGGAGTACTTTAGGGACTTGACGTTTTCTGATATCGACACCTTGCTTGAGGCTTCTTCGTCTTCTTGTTTAGCTTCTCGGGAGTGTTTTTCTATTCCGCGTTTGGGAAATGCTCCAAGGTTCAATGTAGTTAGTACTAGTAGTGAGGCCGTGGATGAAAAGACGCCTGTTCCAAGATTCAACGTAGTTAGTAGTGAGGATGTGAAGAAGACTGGTGAAGAAGTGAAAGAAGAGGATGGTTTGTTGGGAATTGAGTCAATTGACAATGTTGCCGCTGAGAAAGATTTGCCTCGGGATGACAAGAGTCACGATGATTCTGATTCTTCTATTGGTTTAGAGTGGTTTTTAGGTTGTAAGAATAAGGTTTCCTTAACTTCCGAGCGCCCTTCGAAGAAAAGGAAGCTTTTGGGTGGTGATGCTGGTCTGGAGAAAGTTTTAATGACCAGTCCTTGTGATGCGGACCAACCGTTTTGTCATTACTGTGGCAGGGGAGACACTGACAGTGATTCCAATCGGTTAATTGTCTGCACTTCTTGTAAAGTTGCAGTTCATCGGAAGTGCTATGGTATGCAAGATGATGTAGATGAGTCTTGGTTGTGTTCTTGGTGTAAGCGAAAGGGTGATTTTGATGACTCTGTGGATCCTTGTGTTCTTTGCCCAAACAAGGGTGGCGCATTAAAACCGGTTAATAGCAGTGTGGAAGGTTTTGGGTCTGTCCAGTTTGCGCACCTGTTCTGTTGCCTGTGGATGCCCGAGGTTTATATAGGCGATTTGAATAAGATGGAGCCTGTTATGAATGTGGAAGGAATCAAGGAAACACGGAGAAAATTAGTGTGTAATGTTTGCAAAGTGAAGTGTGGTGCATGTGTGCGGTGTAGCCATGGTATGTTTTGTTGCCTTTTTGTACTATGCAAATTTTGTTTCTTAGGCCAGTATTGTGGAGACCATTGTAGTGTTTAGAAGCTATAGCTGATTGTACGTCTGTTAGGCCTCTTTCATTTGGTTTCATGCTGCAATGTTTTGAAGTCACATAGTTTTATAGTTGTCTATTACCCTTTGATTTTTAGTTTGTATGTTTCCTGCTTGTAGTTGCAGGTAATTAGATGGTTGGGTTACTTTGTGTAAGATGATTAGTGTATTAAACTAGGTGTAGTGAGTGAAAATGAGCTCAATTTACTCTCTGATTAATGTTTGACCCTTATGTGGAACGATTTCTTAATTTTTTGTACTAGCATCATGATGCAGATCATACATTTCGGTGCATTTGCAGTATATCTGCACAAAATCTTGCTGTTTATCAAGTAAAGGCTTCCACAAATGTAATCCTGTACTGATCAAATATTCAGACCTCAGATTGATAAAAAAACTAAGACTTTTAAAATGCAAAAATGCTGATTAAAGTTGAAGAACATTAGTTACTCTGTCTGACTGATTTTAGTGGTTGTTAAAATATCAATTTGGTTCAGCATTAGAGTTGCTCTGTACGCTTACGTGCCTTCTTCAAGAATGTATGTGTTTAGAGACTTGTTCATGTTCTTTCTCTTGAAGAACATACATGTTTGTATTTAATTCTGTGCACCTGATTATGTTTTTGTGATTTCTAAAATGTCACCAGTCCCTATTTTGTTTTTGAAATTAAATCAGTTTTAGGTTGGTTTTCTTTCTATTTTTCTTACTAGAGGTTTGCACAATTCAATCTTAAAGTGAATATCCTAATTCTTTGTTTGAATCTTGCATAGAATTTGCTTAGTATCTGAACTGGACATTTGACTTGTTGATTATACACATTCAGTGATTGAAATATGCAAGGCAAGATTTTGAAATTACTTTTGTGCAGTTCGATTTTTTACGTGGCTCAAGAAAATGTTGTTAATGTGAGTAGCCTTTATATTGGACCTGGTTCTTGTTCATTCTTTTGTGCAGTCTTCCTTGTTCATTGTTTCTCCTTCAATTTGATTTTAAGGAGAAACTAAAGACACTGAAATAGATTTTATGTTATGTTGGGGATGCACATATTAGTGGCCAATGTCTGATGATATACTCAGATTATTTAGAATCTTAGGCTGTTTCTCTTTTTAACTACACAGCATGTTTAATTAGAGTAGAGATTTGGCAGAGAGTTTAACTCTGTTTCTTGTGACGTTCAATTAACCTTCTGTTTATGAAATTTGGATATTGGGCTGTTTTTTTAGCTAAATTGGAAATTGGATATTGATGGAATTGGTTTATTTCCCAGGTAGCTTCTAGTTGTTTCTTGCTGATTTGTCCTGGATATATTTGTGAGCATTTTTAATAGAGTATATCCTGCCACAGAATAGCAAGCCAAAAGTATAAATAGATAGGTAAAACAAAAATTGAGCCTACTGAAAACATGTCATTTTATTTTAAAAAAAGAAACATACATAATTTTTTTTATTTTTAATAGAAAAGATGCAGTGCAAATTCTGCATTGCCCACCTTCAATCTTCCTCTTAAAGTGGGAAGACGTGCTATCGGACCCAAGGTTTGTCAGAAAACGAGTATGGAAACACAATTCCACAATTGGACATAGTTAAATGTAAAAGAATATGTTGTGTATTGATCTGTGTCAGGGAGCTACAATATATAGAGACCCTAATGGGCTTAAGTGTAAGGCCCAAACCTAATCCTAATACAGTCAGACTATTTACGGATAAGACAGAATCCAATCATATCTAATCAAATCTAATCATATCATATCTAATATTCTAACACTCCCCCTCAAGCTGGTGCGTATATATTATGAGCACCAAGCTTGTTACAAATGTATTCAACCCGAGGACCTCTAAGAGCTTTAGTGAAAACATCTGCTAGTTGATTAGACGAGTTGACAAAAGCTGTCTTGATTTCTCCTGACTGAATCTTTTCCCGAATGAAGTGACAATCAATCTCTATATGTTTGGTCCTCTCATGAAAAACAGGATTAGAGGATATATGTAGCGCAACTTGATTATCACAGATGAGTGTCATGGGTTGTTTCTGTTCACAAAGATGAAGCTCCTGAATCAACTGCTTTAACCAGATCAACTCACAGGTAGTATTTGCCATTGCACGATACTCAGCTTCTGCACTAGATCGGGAAACAACAGGTTGTTTCTTGCTTTTCAATGAGATTAAGTTTCATCCGAAGAAGACACAATAACCAGAAGTAGAGCGTCTGTCCGAGGGTGATCTTGCCCAATCGGCATCTGAGTAACCACAAATTTCTGTATTTCCCTGATCCGAATACAACAAACCTTTTCCTGGTGCTCCTTTGATGTATCGGAGGATCCTCACAGCAGCATCCCAATGTGAATCACAAGGGGAATCAAGGAACTGACTGGCCGTACTGACAGCGAAAGAAATATCTGGCCTAGTCACAATAAGATAATTGAGCTTCCCAATCAGCCTTCGATAACGTCCAGGATCAGATAACGGCTCCCCCTGTCTGGGCAATAACTTAACATTAGGATCCATGGGTGTATCAACTGGTTTACACCCCAACATACCAGTCTCCTCTAGGATATCCAAGGCATACTTCCTTTGACAGATAGAAATGCCCTGTCTAGATTGCGCCACCTCAATTCCCAAGAAGTAACACAGCTTCCCAAGGTCCTTTGTTTGAAATGCACTGAATAAATGTTGTTTTAACTGATGGATTCCGTCTTGATCACTTCCGGTGAGGATGATGTCATCAACATAGACTAACAAATAGATGCACTTGTTAGGAGATGTAATCCTATAGAATACAAAATGGTCAACTTTACTGCGAATTAGGCCAAACGCCTGTACAGCAGAACTGAAGCGACTGAACCATGCTCGAGGAGTGGCCAGTGACGAACAACAGCAAGGGCAAGAAATAGGCGGACGAACGCCATCTTAGCGACTGGAGAGAATGTATCGCTATAATCAAGGCCAAAGATTTGAGTAAAACCCTTGGCAACTAGGCGTGCCTTGAGACGATCAACATAGCCATCAGGTCCAACTTTCACAGTAAACACCCAGCGACAACCAACTATAGACTTCTCTGGAGGAGCAGAAACAAGGTCCCAAGTGCCATTGGTATAAAGTGCGGTCATCTCATCAAGCAACGCTTGGCGCCATCCTGGATGGGAAAGTGCTTCACCTGTGGTCTTAGGAATAGAAACAGAAGAAAGACTAGAAACAAAGGTGAAATGAGGAGGAGAAAGGCGATCATAGCTCAAGAAGGTATAAAGAGGATAAGGGTTACGAGTAGTACGTGTACCTTTTCTTTGAGCAATGGGAAGAGCCTCTGGTGAAGGATCCGGAGGGGAAGAATCAACTGCAGAGGGCAATGAGTCAGCAGGGGTCGAGTCGACTGGAGGTACTGTCTTACGACGCTGATAAGTGAGAAGTGGACGATCCTTAGGTACTGGAGCAATAGGTGATTGCTTATCTGGAGTAGAAGCACCTGCATCTGGCAAAGACAAGTCAAGAAAAGGAACAGGAAGAACATGATCAACCTGTGACAATGGAGATGGGATAGAATTAAAGGGTTGTTGATCAAAAAAGGTGACATCCGCGGAAACTAAGTAACGCTTGAGGTCAGGAGAGTAACAACGATAACCCTTTTGAAGACGAGAATAACCAAGAAAAATGCATTTAAAGGCTTTGGATGTTAACTTATCCTTACCAGGAGTGAGATCATGAACAAAATAGGTATAACCAAAAACATGTGGGGATAGAGGAAAGAGAGGAACATCTGGAAACAATAAGTTATGAGGAATATCATTATTAAGCACAGATGAAGGCATGCGGTTGATGAGAAAGCAAGAAGCAAGGACTGCATCAGCCCAGAAGTGAAGAGGAACATGCATGTGAATAAGAAGAGTCCTGGCAATCTCAATGAGATGTCTATTCTTACGTTCAGCTACTCCATTTTGTTGTGGAGTGTGAGGACAAGTGGTTTGGTGTAAAGTACCCTGTGTGGCTAAGAAGTGAGAAAAGTCAACAGAAACATACTCCTTAGCATTATCACTACGTAAAATACGAATAGAAGCACCAAATTGAGTATGAATTTCAGCAGAAAACTTTTGATAAATAGAAAACAACTCAGAACGGTTTTTCATTAAATAAATCCAAGTACAACGGGAGAAATCATCAATAAAGGTGACAAAATACCGAAAACCTAAAATAGACACACTACGACTAGGACCCCAAACATCTGAATGAATAATTGAAAAAGGAGCATCAGCTCGTTTATTGACTCGATTAGCAAAGGAGGAGCGTATGTGCTTTCCTTGCTGACATGACTGACAATCTAAAGTTTGAAGACCGGATAAAAGAGGAACCATCTTCTGCAATTTCGCAAGACTAGGATGCCCGAGACGACTGTGGATGAGCTGTGGAGATTCTGTGAGAGAACAAGCAACTGAAGGACTCGGCACATCAAGGTAGAACAGACCCCGTGACTCACGGCCCACTCCAATCATCTTCCCCGTACCCGGGTCCTGCACAGAAACAGAATGGTTTGAGAATGTGACAATACAATTAAGAGAATTGATCAATTTACTAACCGATATTAAATTATAAGGGATGTGAGGAATGTAATAGACAGATGTCAAGGTCAATGAGGAGGTTGGACAGATTTGTCCAATCCCATGAACGGGGGCCTTAGTTCCATCAGCAAGAGTAAAAGAGGGTAAATTATTAGAATATGTAAGGGAAGAAAAGAGTTCCTTATTACCACAGAGGTGATCAGTAGCACCTGAGTCAAATATCCAAGGACCAAGTGATGCAGAATGAGAAACACAAGCAACAGGATTACCAGTTTATGAAGCAGAGGCCTGAGATTGAGGAGAGGACTTCCTGAGAAGGGCCTGGAATGCTGCATATTCTTCAGAAGAGAGAGAGACTGAACCATTTGAAGCAGTATCCGATTGAGCTACATTAGCAGCAAAAGAAGGTCGCATGTGAGGATACTTGGTGTAGCAGCGTTCCTCATAATTACCAAGTTGCTGACAGTAATGACAACGAGGTCGCTGACCACGTCCGACTGGACCTCCTGGGCCTCCTGGGCCACGACCTCCTGGGCCTCGGCCTCCTGGGCCTCTACCACGACCACGTCCACCTCCAATATGCCCGCGAAAATCAGTACGGGAAACTAGAGCAGTAGAATCAACAACAGAAGATGATGCAGGAGCAGATTTCTTATTCAAATTCAGAAGACGCTGATACGTCATGGATAGATCAGGCTCCCCACTAGTCAAGATAGTATCACGAACATTATCATATTCTTCGGGAAGGCCAGAAAGTGTGGCAACCATAAAGAGACGTTCCACCTGTTTCCGATATGCAGTAGCATCAGTAGGGTAAGGCAGCATATCCAAATATGCCTGCATCAAAGAGCGACTCTTGCCAATATATGTCTCCATCTGAATGTCGGATGATTTGCTCAATTCCATAAACTGAGAGATGATGAAATAGAGCTGCTGAACATCATTAGTGTAGAGGTTTTTTGCTTCCTCCCACACTTCAGTGCAAGTTTGAAATGAATAAAAGATATCCAAGACAATCGGATCAATGGATTGCCAGAGGATACTCAGAAGCTGGTTGTCAATCTTTTCCCAATCAGACTTGTCCTCCTTAGGGACATCAGTAGACTTAGTTGTGAGATGGTTCCCATATCCTTGTCCAAAGAACCAAACTCGAACAGAGGTGGCCCAGTTCTTGTAATTAACAGATCCCTTCAATTTTGAAGAGGTAATGGACCCAATATTGGTAGAGATGATATTGGGAGAATTTCTCAAAGGAGGAGATGGAGACTTGACCTCTGAATGAATTGGAGGGTTTGCTGCCATAGTATCAAATCACAAAGATACAAACCGAATAAAGAGAAACGAACCTGATCACCAATCAAGAAGAGGTGCGCACAAAAAGTCAGACCCACAAAGAACCAACCACAGATCCAGAAAGAGGAGGAGAAGACGAGCTTCTCTGTCCAAGACCGGCCGGAAAAAGCCGCCGGAATAGTGCTCACGCGCCGGCAGAAGGTGGCGCGTGAAGCCCACGCGCAGAGAAGACTGGAGGCGCGTGAGAGCGCGTGACAACTCCGATGGTGGCCGGACTTCCACAGAGCAGGTCGCCGGGAGGAGAGGGTTCTGTTCGCGTTCGTTCCAGACTGAAAACTCGCCGGAAAAGTACTCCGGCAGCCTGAACAGTGGCTGACGGTGGCTTATGGTGCACTGGTGACTGCTTGGGGATGTGGACATGTGCAGAAGATGCCTGGAGAGGACTTACAGCCTTTGATGTCTTACCGGAAGGACGCAAGGCAAAGAAAAGATGACTCCTAAGCAGTGGGCTTAGGTTTTAAAGCGAAGAACAAGATTTCTAAGCGGAAGCGAGGGTTCCCAGAACGAAATAGCTCTGATACCAAGTTAAATGTAAAAGAATACGTTGTGTATTGATCTGTGTCAGGGAGTTACAATATATAGAGACCCTAATGGGCTTAAGTGTAAGGCCCAAACCTAATCCAAACCTAATCCTAATACAGTCAGAATACAGTCAGACTATTTACGGATGAGACAGAATCCAATCATATCTAATCAAATCTAATCATATCATATCTAATATTCTAACAGACATAAAGTTCTTGTCTGCCCAAATACTGATTGAAAATTAATAGAGTCAATACAGTCACTGTAAGGTTCAATGTATCTAGTCCCCTGGTTAAGTAGCCTTTAGCTTAAAGGTTGTTACAACTGAATCTAAATTAGTTAGATTGAGTTCTGTTAGTTCTGCTAGAAGCTTCTAGACTATGCTTCTATTGTATCATCTATATAAGTCTGTTCTCTCTTCAGAACAATAGTGAATGATTTCAGTTTTACATTTTCTCTGAATGGCTCATTTACCAGTCTTCTGGTCCAAGATGACCTTCAACCAGAATTTCCTTGTTGATCTGTGTTTTAACATAACAGATTGAAGGGTGAAATTCAAAGAAAACTTTATTCTCACGTACAAATTTACTAACACCCATCAGATTTTTAGTGATGGAGGGAACTAAAAGAAGATTATATAACTGAAACATTGTGTGTGGTCTTAGTGGAGATGAGAATTTAGATGAACCAACAGATGTGATCTCCAGAACTTGACCATTTCCATTAAACACCTGATCAAGACCAGCTAACTGAGAACTCTGAAGCAAGTTCTGAGGATCTGAAGTTACATGGTGAGAGGCACCTGAGTGAGGATACCAATCCAGGGCCATCTGATCTGAAGAGTAAGCCAGAAATGCACAAGGATCTGAGTTCTGAGTGAAATTGACTTGCTGAGGAGGTGGAACACCTTTCAGCTAAACCCAGCTTAACTAGGGGACTAGATACATTGAACCTTACAGTGCCTGTATTGACTCTATTACTGTGGCAGGATAGTATACTAGGCATTTCGGAATTTGCTGATAAGTAAGAGTTAATGATTGTTTAATTCTGATGTTGAAAGGGTGACAATCTCAGTTGCTGCATTTGTGACAGCAAACCTATATAAAAATCAACTGTGATATACTAAACCATGGGAGCCAACTAGTTCTGTTCTTGAAAAGTGGATGTTTAGGGCTTTAACATGATTATATTGGCTACCTACTGCGAAAGGTGCTTCATAAGTTGATCTTTTGATCTATTGTGATATATGATTTGGAATTTAGTATTGTCAACTTGGGATTTTCTGAATGATGAACATGAATATGCAGCTTTCCTCTTTATTTACTTATTTATCTTTTCTTTTCATGTTTATTTTGAAGTGTCATGTTTAATTAAGGTTTTGTGGTACTACCAATTGTTTGATGTACTGCAGCTACTGTTACTATGTTTCTAAGTATTAGATAATTCAATTGATGTGCTCCTTTTGATCTTGTATATGACTTGTATTTGGAAGCTGGGATTCATAACTATCTTATGCTCTTCAAATTCTTTTAGCTTGTAACTCTTTTCTTCTGTGTGGTGTTTTCAGGAACCTGCAGGACTTCTTTCCATCCTTTATGTGCAAGGGAAGCTAGACATAGGATGGAGGTTTGGGCAAAGTATGATAATGATAATGTGAGTGATCTATATTTTTCAAAACCAAATTCCCTTTTCCCCTTCCCAGGAAAAATAAATAAAAAGCAAATCAAACAAGATGTTGAATCAATATTAGAACAGTTCCTAATTGCCAATAGTATTTTTTTTATAAGTCACAAGTGTTTCAACTGTAGTTTTGCAGGAGTTGATTGTCATGTATCTTTATATGTTATGCTTTGTCAGGTTGAGTTGCGGGCTTTTTGCTTGAAGCATTCAGATCTACAAGAGAAAAGAAGCATGCTGCCACTGGGAGGCTCTAATGCAGTTTCAGAAGCCAATGGCCTTCCAGTGACATTGCCAGTGAACAGTGAACACGATATTAAAATTGGTTGTGGGAATGGAGGGTTAGCGTCTGTCAATAGTGAAGACATATTGGACCATAATGATGAGCCACCAGATGAAGGATTTTCTGATTGTAGTTTAATTGCTCACGACATTTCGGGATGTGATGCTATGCCACAACATAATGTTGGAGTGGTTGGGAGGACCGGTGAGAATGTTGATGCGTCTGACTCCCTCAGTTTTGCACTTGTTTTGAAGAAGGTATTCTGTATTATGAGTATAAGAATGTGTGTATGTGTTTAGGATGAAACTGTCATTTTTGTAAACAATTGATCTTATTCTGTGCTCTTATTTTAAGTCGGCGTTCACTCTTTGGCAGTTGATAGATCGAGGAAAAGTTGATGTAAAAGATATAGCACCGGACATTGGTATTACACCAGATACATTAACTGCAAATATCAATGTATGTAGTACATGAAATTTATCATGTCCATTTTATGGAAAATGATTATTTTCAGTATAATATTTTATATTTTTTATATGTCTCAAATGTTATCCTTGCAGGAAGATTATATGGCCCCTGATGTGCGACACAAAATAGTTAATTGGCTAAAAGCCCATGTATATACTAGTGCATTTCAGAAAGGTCTAAAAGTCAAATTCAAACCAGCCAATGCATCCAAGGATGAAAGTGAAGCCACAGATGGTTCTGATACTTTACCAATATCAGATTCAGGTTTGCCGGATCCTGTTGCTGTTAAGTCGGTACCACCAAGGAGAAGAACGGTCAGTAACATTAGGATTTTGAAGGATAATAAAGTGATATGCTCATCTGAGGGAGTCACTAGCGAGAATGGGATGCAATTGGACAAGTTAAGAGTAGGTCATCCTGAGCGTGAAAATCCTGGAAGTTCCAAGGAAGCATCCTTTCCTGTTGCGACTGAAATGGTAATTATCTTCTAGAATTTATTTTCATTTACACAAGTCAGGATGATATAGAGGCCTTTGACTGTTTTAATTTATAACGAAGGAACCAAAGTTTGCTTTGAAATTTGGATTGGCTTGAGTTTTTACCTGTTCCTAGAAGTTCAAAACCTGATTGATGACATCCAATATCTTACATTATACGCGTAGAATAATTTGTTCCCATTTTTTTTCTGTCAACTTTGAACCACATGGCCAATTCTGCTTTCTTCCTTTCTTCCCTTCTGAACTTTGTAACCCCCTCTCCCAAAATGTTATTGACATTTTTGCAAGGATTGTTTAAATACACAGTATACTTTATTACAATTTCATGATGAGCGATTTCATTCATTTTTTATTTTTTACGCTGCATAGTAGTGGGACAAGGCTTGATTGTTGTTTGAGGGTTGGTTAGTTTTTGTTCTTTTTTCTGCTGGCTCTGCTTCAGTGTCGAGAAATCCCTGAAGAGTTTGAACTCATTATATTGAAGTAAATTGCTGATTCCATTTTAATATTTCATCCCTACCCCTAATATTGTTTGTGTAAATTAATTTTAGCTTTTGGAAAGCTGTCATGTATTGCCTATTAGGTTTTTATAAATTTCTTCCTCCCACCCCTCATTAAACCTTGAGTAGGGATTGTATTGACAAGGTGACATGTGGGGTCACATCTTGAATTCTGAAAATGGGTTTCTTGTAGTCACATTCTTGGATTTCTCAATATAGATTTTACGCGCCTCCAGTACTTGATGTCTATATATGATCATAGCAACATCAGCTTTTTGCATTTCATTTTTGAATTTAGTCCTTGCATGCAAGCTGTGATTCTGAGCTGGAAACAAGTGTTGCCAAATGTTGGTCAGATTATGTATGTATTCAGGAATCTGAAAATAAGCTTTGTAGAAGCCTGGTTTTCTTCTGCTTTCTGTATTTCTATTCCTTCTTCTGCCCTGTCCATCTCCAAGAATGTTGACTTGCCTGACTAATGACTACTCTATTTTCAATACATTGTTTGGCTATGTTTGGTTTTGGGAAAGTTGGTCATGATATTGTGAGACAACTGGTGTATGGAGTTGATTGTACATTTGAATTATGTGCATTGATGCGTGTCATGGGCCAACTATTCCAAAAGCTTAAACTTTTGGGTTAGTTGGTTCATGCCAGTTGCAACTATCCCCAAAAGCTTAAGCTTTTGGAATAATTAGATTATGTCATGGTATTAAAGCCTTTAAGGACCTTGTGGTCTAGAGTTCGATCTTTGCTGAGGGGGTGTGATAGGATTAAATTACCCTATCTAAAGAGGAGAGATTTTATTGGTAAGAATGATCAAATACAATGATATAAGAGCTAAAGCCCCCAGCCAAGGATTATTCCTCCCATCCCTGCCTAGTATGGCAAAATACTCACTTCCCCCGTATCCTCTTACCAGCGCTACTGCCCTCTTATATAAGAAGAGGCAAGAACAGAAAACTAACATCCTAATAACTAACTCCTAGAATTAAGGATAAAAGCAAAGCTGACTTATTTTCCTAATATCCTAATCCGAAACAGACTTTCAAAACAGAAACAGAACATCCTAATCTTGTAATCCTCCCCATCTTCTAACTGCCATATCTTAATAAAATTGACTTCACTTGGGCTTCTTGGGCTTGCGGGTGTAAATCTGGAGGATTTTGGGCTGCTTGGATGGGCTTGGTGCATCATGGTGTGTATACAAACCATTGGTGTGCTTTGACCCAACGGCTTAAGCTTTCGGAATGTGAGTTGGTTCATGACAATGAGATTCACGCTTTCAATATTTTTGTACTTTTTATTGTCTAAGAATGTGACGCGTGATGGAAGGAATTGGCAGTGAAGAAATAGAACTCTATAAGAGAGAAGAAATATTTCTGTAAAGAATCAATTCAACTTAAAAGTTTAAGTTGTTGGGTGAGGCTATATTAATAGTTTTTATGTTTCTCTAACACGCCCCTCATACGAGAGCTCATCGGGCTTGAAAGGTGGATGATGTATCAAGCCCAGCCTACTTGTGCTAAGAAACTCAACAATACTTAATTATTTATTAATTGAATGTGGGACGGTGAGGATCGAACTCATGACCATTCGGTCACATAAGCTCTGATACTATGTAAAGAACTAATTCAACCCAAAATGTAATAGTTTTATATTTCTCTAACAATTTCGTAAGAGGTGGATGACAAGATATGCTCCTTAATAACGCTGTCTGTTTGGATGTTTTGGGTGAACCTGATGGAATGGAATTAATTTTCACTTGTTTGGAAGTGACGAAAGAAATCATTTGTTTACTTTATTTTTTTATTCCATGCAGAGTTTAACCAAGCGTGAGGATATATCTCCCGAGGTTCAAGGTATGGCTTCAACTTGAAACTGTCTTTAAAAATTCAAGAGCTACTCACTCATATCTGGCGATTTCTTTCAAAAATCCCTATCTCTCTGCCATTCCTTTTTTTTTTTTTGAAGGAAGAGCATGGCTTTAATTTTATATATGATGAAAATACTTAGTTTTTGAGGATTTTGATTTGCTTTTAACTGAAAATTTGTCTGAGCCACTTCCATAAGTAGTTATGGCATGTTTTGCTACTATGTTCAGTTATTTTTAATTTGTTTTTTTTCTTGATGTATTATGTTTTTTAATAGTGTATAGCTACATTATGATTATGCAGGCAATGCTGATAAAATGCAGAATTCTGGATGTGTTTCAGAAGAAAAGTCTACTGATTGTTTGCAGAATTCTTCTATGCTTTCTGATCAGTGCTGTCCTGTTCATTCTGCTTCAGAACCACCTGATTCTGGTTTCATGTGAGCTTTTCCAAGTGGCTATTTTTGTTATTTGCAGCACGTACTGCTTTCTGTCTCCAATTGCTTGTTAGTAGTCAACCTCTGATATGACTTGCTTAGATTGGCATTCTCCTTTAAAGTCATGCTTCATTTTTTAAAATGCAGAAAGGTGGAACCGATATCTAGTTACATTCACCCATACATCAACAAGAAATTGCTGCATATTCGTGATGGGGTGCTCTTGGAGGACATTATATGTGAGATACATTTGAATATCTTTAGTAGGTGTTTGGTATGACCATTTTAATTTCCCAAGTTTGTCTAAATCTGTTTATATTTGGGTATGATATATGAAAAATTCCAAATCTTAAAAGTAGAATTTGTCAAAACCAATATTGGGATTGGTATTCATACCCAAATATAAAATAAATAGATTTCTAAGTGTTTGGGAAATTAGAATGACCACATACCAAATGGCTCCTTAGTGTTTTCTTCAATGTTCTTTGAAATAGGCTAATAGATTCTGTCTCAGCAGGTTCACGTGAGGAGGGAAATTCTTCTTTGGTTGAATCATCAGGGGCTAATGGCTGCTCAAGTAGCCAAAATCAGCAATTAACTAGCATTGACATTTTCAAGCCTGATCAAGCAAATATGGAGCAGTTGTTTGGGGCTAGAAAATTGGAACTTGTGGAGTTTCCTCCAGAAGATGAAGTGGAGGGGGAACTTATATATTTTCAGTATAGATTACTGCAGAATGCAGTTGCAAGAAAGAGGCTTACTGGTACGTCTTTCCTCTTTTTTTTCCTGCATTTTTTTTTTCAATTTTCAATTAGTTTTATGTTCGTAATATCATTCGTATTGTATCCCAGATTCAAATTTGGGGTTTGGAAATTTTCCCCCTCTTTTTTAAAATTTATTGCAATATTTGATTGTGAGGGCAAACCTTAGAGTAGTGGTAAGATTGCTCCTTGTGACCAGAAGGTCACAATATGAGTATGAGAAATAGCCTCTTTGCAAAAATGCAAGGGTAAGGCTGCGTACAATCGACCCTGATCCCTACCCTCGCAAGTCGTGGAGCCTTTGCATCGGGATTTGCCTTTTATTTGATTGTACTTGATTTTGTAATTGCAGATAACTTGGTCTACAGTGTTGCCAAGAGTTTGCCACAGGAGATTGATAAAGTACATCAGCAAAGATGGGATGCTGTGATTGTTAATCAATATCTACGTGATCTTAAGGAGGCCAAAAAACGTGGCAGAAAAGAAAGAAGGCACAGGGAAGCACAGGCAGTGTTGGCTGCTGCAACTGCTGCTGCTGCAGCATCCTCTAGGGTTTCTTCTTTCAGAAAAGACACCTTAGATGAATCTATGCAACAGGAGGTTATATATGCTTCTGTTTTCTCAATTTTTTTATTTACAAAAAAAAAAAAAAGCTAACTGTATTGACAATTAAAAATAATCATTTTTAGAATTTGCTAAAGTTGGATACTTTAAGTGGAAGGACTGGTGCTTGTTCTCAGCCAATGCCACGAGCCAAAGAGACACTTTCAAGAGTAGCTGTGGCAAGAACTTCATCAGAGAAGTATTCAGATTTTGGCCTGCTCACCTCAGATTCTTCTAAGGAGCAACGTAAATCATGTGATATCTGCAGACGATCTGAGACTATGTTAAATCCCATCCTAGTCTGCTCTGGTTGCAAGGTTTCAGGCCTCAGCTCTGATCCCTTTTCATGTACGTGTTTGTTTGATCTATGTCCCTTAGTAATTATTCTTTCTGTTGCAGGTTGCAGTGCACTTGGATTGCTATCATAGTGTGAAAGAGACAATGGGTCCATGGTATTGTGAATTATGTGAAGATTTATCGTCTAGAAGCTGTGGGGCATCTGCTATCAATTTCTGGGAGAAGCCTTATCTTGCTGCAGAATGTGCTCTCTGTGGTGGTACTACTGGTGCTTTTAGGAAGACCTCTGATGGTCAATGGGTTCATGCATTCTGTGCTGAGGTTAATTATTCTCATTTGATTTCTTTGGTAGTGCTCTTGTAATCCTTTAATTTTGCTTAAGTGTTAACTTCCTGATATTTGCAACATGTACTAGTGGGTTTTTGAGTCAACATTCAGAAGAGGACAAATAAATGCTGTTGAAGGAATGGTACGATCATTTCTTAAATTTGGAACTCCAACCTACTCTCCTTTACTTGTTTACTTCAAAAGGGAGCATTTAATTATCTTGTCTAACTATTATCTATTATATTATTGAATGCCAGGAGACTGTGCCAAAAGGAGTTGATATTTGTTGCATCTGCCACCGCAAACATGGTGTATGCATGAAGGTGATGATAATATCAGAAATTATTTCCCTCCTCTATACTTTTTCAATTAGCAAGATTTTGGAATTAATATTCCTGATTGCCAAGCCAACGTTAACATGGTGAATGCAGTGTTGCTATGGCCATTGTCAAACTACATTCCATCCATCCTGTGCTAGAAGTGCTGGTTTGTACATGAATTTGAGGACTGCTGGTGGCAAGCCGCAACACAAGGCTTACTGTGAAAAGCATAGTTTAGAGCAGAAGGCAAAGGTTTGATATGGTCTTTTGGAGTAAAGGTCCTCTTTGTTATTCTGGTATAATGGTATCTTAAGTTTATGTTCCTCATTTGCTCAGGCTGAAACTCAAAAACATGGAATCGAAGAGTTAAAAAGTATCAAGCAAATTAGGGTGAGACTTCGCTCCCTATTTTTTGTCTCCTTGATTCCTTCCTCATCTTTTATACGGCTTGTTAATAAGATATATTTTGTCATTGGAAACTGGAATAGGTTTTAGTTGGAACCTGTTTGGAGCATTTTTTTTTCAAGCTTAAGTTAAAAAGAGAGTTTAAAAAATAAAACTAAAAGTTGTTTGGTGATTATATAAAGCTGTTCTCAGGGTTTTGAAAGGGGGAGATAACATGATTTGTTATTATGATAAATTATTAGGATAAAGCGTAAAACTTATAAATACAAGTTTAAAATAAGGGTGAAACTGAAAAATAAATATAAAAACTCCAAAAAGCTGGCATACATCTTTAAAAAAGGAGCTTTAAGCTTTTTCTTTTTTTATTCATTATAAAAAAAACTCTTTTTATGATAAGAGTTTTTGTAAAAATATGTTTGGCTATGCTTCTCCTTATAAGAGAAGCTAAAAAGAAACCATCCAAACGGGTACATAGACTTTAAGATCACTAAACATATGAAGCTGTCTAAAATCTATTGGATAAAGATTGTGCTTCAGTCTTATTTTTGGTTTGGCAGGTCGTTGTAAAAGTATGATATAATAGTGGTGGCATTTATTGCATCTTTTAAATTTTAACGAGTCAAATCAAGTAATGAGATTGCGGAGTCCTTAGTGAGGGAACTAAAAGTTTTATGGAGCTGCTTGTAGAATAATTGTTGTGGGTGCCAGAAACCAACTATCCCAAAAACTTAAGCTGTCAAGTGAAGGCAGATGAATGATTTTATATTATATTCGTAGCACGACTCCTCGCATAAGAGCCCATGGGCCGGAAGGGTTAACAATGCACATGCCCAACTATTTGTATTAAGAAATTCCACAATATTTATGAGAAGATTATTAGAAGAATTGAGGCATCAAGGGTCGAACTTTGAACTGCTCTGATACCATGTCATGAAACCAACCTAACCTAAAAGCTTAAGTTGTCACGTGAAGTTAGATGAATAATTTTATATTTTATTTTTTATTTCTAATAGTGGTCTTAGGATACATTAGTAGGTTTTTGTAGCAAATGACCGCTTGGTTTGGACGCATGAAAGTGCTTGGCATTAATGAATTGGTAGGCAATAGAGCATAAAACTTTCTGGGATTTTAAATGTCAGTCTAAAATAACTATTTGACAAAGTAGAGTGTTATTGACAAAGTACCCTTATGTCTGCTACATGGTTCTTTTTCAGTATAACCATAGTTTCAAGCACATGTCAAATGATTAGTAAATGCCTCTAGGCTATGAAGCATAGACACATGATTTTTTTTGAAATGTGAGTGTCCGACAAGCACCGACATAGACACGCATTCGACACGTGGTCAACAAATTTGGACACGTTGACCTTTCCGACACGCATATTTGATGGTGTTGGACATGGTCTCTACAAAACATTCTGATCCCAAGTAAAAAAAACCCTAATCACAATATGAAGAAAATCCCTAACCATCGACCATCGTTCTCTGTTTTTCCGTCGATTCTCGTTGTCCCTTCCACTGTTGTCTCTTCCGCCGCTGCCGGGGCTTTGCTTCGATGCTCCGGGTGTGTTTCTCACCCGCCATCTTCTCTTCTCAGTGTGTCGTCTTGTCCTTTCTCTTCAGTTGCTGCTCCGTCCTTCATAGCTCTCCCTTTTTGAATCCTCCTCCTTTTTATTCTTTATTGTAATTTCTCCCTCTGTAAGTGATGTGCGTGCGTGTTCTAAAGTCTGGTTGGAGATGACCACTGAAAGGTTGAAGATGAAGAGAAAGGACGAGAAGTTCAAGGAAGCATCGTAATATTGTTTTCTAAATAACTTGAAACGACCACGTATTGTTTATGTTGTATGTTCAAATTTAAAAGGGTAGAGCATTGTTTATTTGTTTTAACCCACTAATTAATTTTTTTTATTCTGATATTTAAACTTTCTATAATAAATACATTTAATTAATTTTTTTTTTTCTGATCATGCATTTATTCTGATTGATTGCATTTAATCTGATTGATTGCATTTAATCTGATTGATCGTGCATTTAATCATTCATGTTTTTTTGCTATGCATTTATTGTTATAATTATGTTTCTTTCTTTATTTTCTTAATTGATTGTTAGACTTCTAAGTATGGAAATAATTTATTTATTTTTTTGGTTAATTTGACGGATATTAAAAATCACTCCCCAATTAAACCCAACTAGCGAGTGTGGGGTGAGGGCAATCCTTGTACGAAGCCTTACCTTTGCAAATAATTGCAAAGAGGCTCTTTCCCGGATTCGAACCCGTGACCTTTCAGTCACAAAGAAATAGCTTTACCACTGCTCCGGTTCGCCCTCTGTTATATTTTGATGGATATAATTAGTTTTATTTTATTTTTAAGTTATTAAATATGATATATAAAATACATTATATATTAAAAATATTATTTAATATCAAAATGTTTCCTAACATGTCGAAATTTAACATTTTTTAGAATTAATGTGTTGGAATGTCGTGTCATGTCCCGTGTCGGTGTCGGTGCAACATAGCCTCTAGGTACTTAAATGTGTTGTTTTGCGCATAATTAAAGTAATGGTGCTTCTCCTTTCCATTCACTAAGGGAATTCTTGTAATTTTTATTGTCTCTGAACTTAGGAATCATATTTATTTTGTTTTTTCGAAGTTCAAATTCAGAATTGTGATTTGTGAAAAGCGAGACCGGAGAAAACAAGTACTCCTATATTAACGAGAGCTTTGTGGACAACGATTGTATTATCAAGATGACTATAATCTTACTCAAAATGTATTGTGGTAATTTTAAGTTTCGTGGCATTCTGTGACCAAAAGCTCAATGTCGTTGTCACAATCACATTTCTCTTCAAAAAGTTAGCCTCTTCTTATACCCCAAAGCTTAAGACTTATAAATCCAATATTAGGAATTGTGATTTGATTGGCTGTGATGTGGATAACGATTTGAGATGGGGAGAAGGATTAGTGAGTTAGGAAGTAATAACAGGATGTAATAGCTGGTGCTTTGTTGCACACACATCTGGAACAGTTGCATTAGGAATATTGATTTTGCTTAGTTGAAATTAGTAGTCTCTTGATCCTCACTTGTATGCATGTGGCATGTTAATCCACTTTTCTTATATTTTTTTTAAAAAAATTAATTAGTTGAAACTTAAAATAACTACCCACCAAACTTACATTTTACTTTTAGGTAAAGTTATGTGTGTGTGTGGGAGGTGGGAAGGTATGTACTTGGTGATTGTTGAGGGGTGAAAAGAGCTAATCTTGATCATTAGATCGGATGGTCGAGATTAACTCCTCTCACCTGATATAGTACAAGAATTGTTTTTTTTTTTTTTTTGAAAGAATACAAGAATTATTTTAATGCATGTATTTTTATTTAGTAAATGTCATGTATATAAACGAATAGGTATGCATCTGCATTAGAAGCACTTCTAGTTGTAAGTGACGTGTCTGCTTCTTTTAAGTGTATCAATTAACTTGACTCTTCCTAAATGCTTTTGAAACAGGTTGAACTAGAGAGATTACGTCTTCTTTGTGAAAGAATTGTAAAACGTGAAAAAATAAAGGTATGTGGAATCTCTGTTTTATAAGAATCTTGAGTTTTTTTAAAAATCTGAGTCAAGGCCCAAGTTATTTTACACCATTTGGCCCTACGTTCTAGATGATATTTACTGTGTCATTTCCAGAGTTTGATATATAATCTCTATATAGTATTTTCAGTTTGGGCTTTGATTCTTATGTCTGGATCTTGTTACATTTGGCTGTCTTGTATGCTCATTTTCTTGATTAACTTCTGGTCTTGTGTGACATTTGCAGCGGGAATTGGTTCTATGCTCACATGACATACTTGCCTTTAAAAGAGATCATGTTGCTAGGTCTGTGCTGGTTCGTAGCCCTTTCATCCTTCCGGATGGTAGTTCAGAATCAGCTACAACGTCCCTTAAAGGGAACACAGAGGGGTACAGATCATGCAGTGAAGCACTCCAAAGATCAGATGACGTAACTGTGGACAGTTCAGTTTCTGCTATGCACCGTGTCAGAGTTGCCATATCCATGGACACGGACCCAAAATTAGATGATGACTGCTCAACCTCACAAAGTCACTATAATCACAAGATTGCAGAGAGGATGCAATTTTCTGGCAAGCAGATTCCTCATAGAGCTTCCGCCACATCACGTAATCTTTCGGATGATGGTGGATGGAGATCCAAATCTAGAAAGGTGCTATCTATGACTTTTAAGACTTGTCCTCCTATTTTCTATTTTCTCTCATTTTACTTTGAAAATTTAGTTAGTGGGTGGGTGAATTCTAGATTTAGTGGGACAAGTCCTCATGCATTCATGCTTATTTGCACTTACAGCATGCTGAGACATTTGGAAAAGAGCTTGTTATGACGTCAGATGAAGCATCTATGAAGAATTCTATGTTACCTAAAGGATATGCATATGTTCCTGCTGATTGCCTGTCAAATGACAAGCAGTCTAACGAGGATGTATATGCTAGTGGACCAGTGGAACATGACGGGTAAAGTCTTGGATCCTAGCCTTGCTTTTATTTTGCCCACGAGGCTGACGTCCACAATTTTCGCTGCCATTTTGCACGTGGAGTTGTATTTGAGAATGGCCAAATGTAGAGAGAGGGCTCTGGTCACTGTATTGTTGCGGAATGTTGTATTCTGCTCTGGCGGGGGGAAGTTTTGGTTAGCATTCTTGTACATTCGTTATGAGAGTAAACTGTACAGTGGATGAGCATTTCTTGCATTTACTTGTATTAGAAGGGCATGCATTGCTTTTTTACTGACACTCTGGAAGGATGGAAAAGCATCATTCCTTCTTGTAAACATACAAGGGAAGACCAGGGAATCACCTGTTTTTCTGTATAGTTGATGTACATATTATGACAATCGGGTTAATTCTGAAAGAGATCGTGCTCGGCATCAGATTCACCGAGCATATAAATTATGTAGCCTTCCACCCTGCTTTCAATTTTGTATTTTTCTTTCTCATACTGCATTTATGTTATGGGCATTAACGCTGATTGTCATTTGTGGTCATTTCTGATTGTGTCTTTGGGCCAATCTGTCCTTTGTTATTTGGGTCTGACTTCCTCTTTCTTGTGTATACTCTCCTATAAGCCTCACTAATACCTCCCTCTTTTACATTCACCTTGTCCTCAAGGTGAAAAAGAGGAAATTGCTCTTGAAAATCTCAAGGTTTTCCCAAGAATTTTCACAATCGGGTCTGTCTGTCCATTTATTCAACAATTTACAAGACGGTACCAGATTATGCAAGACACATCAAAGCTTCATGTAGATTTTCTGAAGTGGAAGTATGAAACCTCTGCAATAATGCCGTTCAAAGTTGCCCCTAACTGACGTTTGGGTTTCGAGCCTCCCACCATTAAAACCAATTTAGAGCTCTCCCCTTCATACAAACTGATGCGGCCTCTACTTTCTCCTCTGATGGAATTTGATTGAGTCTGAAGTAGCGTTTGGCCCGATATATCCACCCATAAGGATTATCACCAATAAAGTATGACACCTCTAAACGCCTCATTCCATCCCTATTTCTACCATTTCCACCATTGCGTCCTCCCCTGTTTTCACTCTCTCCTCCTTGATTTCCTCCTCCCTTTACTGTCCACCTTATCCAAATATGCAAAAACTGTCTCCCGAAGCTGATGCATTTCCACCGTCATCTCCTCCATCATTCCTTCCAACATGGTAGTTCTCCTCTCCACTGATTCTACTTGCCCTTCCATTCTTGTCTGGACCATTCAACGGTTCAAGGATCGGGAGCTTTGATATAAAAAATGATCGAAACCAGATTTAACACACAAGTAAAATTGGGAAAACAATGACTGATTGTATTAAAATGCCAACAAATAGAGACACTTTACGAATGGAAAATTGTAGAATTAAAATGACAATATTAATATGGCTCACATAGCTAGGAAAAAACATTCAACCAAGTGACAACATAGGACTGCACAATACCTCTCACCCTTCCTTTACCCCACTACAATGACATTTTAGCATACTCCCATTATACACACTTTTCTTTTTATAATAGAAAAAATGTGTCATTTTAAAAGATGTAAGTTTGTCTCATTTTAAGTAAGAGAAAGAGATAGATAAAGGAAGAGAGAGAGTGGACAAAAACTATAAAGGTGGGAGTCTCACCTCTTTGTGAGAGTCAAATAATACAAGTTGTGTCATTTAAAAGGACAAACATTTTTCCCTTTTATAATATCCTTTTGCATTTTCTCTCCTATAACTGCCTACTTATGCCACATCTCACATTTTGTTATGCTTCTATCTCCAATTCTGTTTGCCGCCTCTCCACTTTTGTTCGCTGCTTCTCCCCAATCTGTCCTTGGGCTTCTGGTTGTATCTTTGGATCATTCTCTTTATTATTTTCTAATTGTGTCTATGGGTCAATCTGACCTTTGTTATTTGGGTCTGATTGTGGGAAAAATGAGTAAAGTGTCATAAATCCCAAAATATTTTGCTTAAAAACCATGCAAACAATAAAATTTTCCAAAATGCCACGTGTGCAAATTTGTTACAACAGATAGCGAACTTTGTTTACAGGCATGACACATTTTTGGTGGCTACGTAATTCGCTACTGGTAGTATTTAGAATATAATTTTGAGAAAAGTATTTGTCATTTCGAATAATACAACTTTGTGTCATTTTTAAAGAAACTACGTCATTTTAGTGTGTTTTGTCATCTTTACTTTTTTTAAAATTAGGAAGGAAAAAAAGTGGAGGAGAGAGAATGTAAAAACACATCAAAACGATGTAGTTTCATTAAAAATGACATAATTTTATGTCATTTAAATATTTTATTTCTCACAAACATTGTTCAAACCCATACAGAGTTGTATTATTTATTACATTTTTATTTCCCATTTTTATCAATTTTGAAAATAAAGAAATCATAAAAGCTTTTTTCTTCTCAATGAAAACTCTTTCGTTCTCCCTTTCTTATCCTCCACCTAATTTGTTAGCTTGTGTAGCGAATTTATATCGACCGCCACATGTTCTATTTTTATTCAGAGCAGAATGATATTTTGACCACCTAACTCGCTACTATCAATAACGAATTAGGTGGCTACAAAAAAACGTGCCATGTCTGCAAAAATAATTCCCATATAGAGTTGACATATTTTATTTATCTCTCTTGTTAAGTCAATGCTTGATTTGTTGCTTTTTGTGTGATAGGTTTTTAATCTAACGCTTCTTAGTCCTCAGGCTATAAAAGTCGGCTCTTTGACCCATTTGAGATTTTTACCCCTATAATTTTTCAATCTGATATTTGATTCACGGTATTTATCAATGGGGATCATCGAGTGACGCGAGGGGGACCCAGCGATACTGAGTGTCGCGACCCTCTTCCCGCGAACCTCACATTCTTTTATTTATTTATTTATTTATTTATTTTCAATTGAGTGACGCCCCCTTCCCAGGGACACTTGGCACAATCTCGTTACCGTAAAACTTCGGAAAGTCATAACTTTTGACTCGGATCCAAATCAGATGATTTTTTTTATTTCATATAACTTTTCGAGATCTACGCAATGATACCTCATTTGACATATATTATCTCTCACAAACATTGTTCAAATACAGAGTTGTATTATTTATTACATTTTTATTTTCCATTTTTATCAATTTTGGAAATAAAGAAATCATAAAAGCTTTTATTTTCTCAACGAAAACTCTTCCATTCTCCCTTTCTTATCCTGCACCTAACTTGCTGGCTTGTGTAGCGAATTTATATCGATCGCCACATGTTTTATTTTTATTCAGAGCAGAATGATATTTTGACCACCTAACTAGCTACTATCAATAGCGAATTAGGTGACTACAAAAAAACATGCCATCTCTCCAAAAATAATTTGCTACCTGTTATAGAGAATTTTCATGCGTGATATTTTGAAATTTTTTCCTGTTCAAGTGATATGTAGGCAAATTTTTTTGGGATTTGCAGCACTTTGGTCACTGTTCGATTGTTTCTTCGGGTCTGATTGTGTCTTTGGGTCTGACTTCTTCCTTCTTGTGTATACTCTCCTGTGAGCCTCACCAGATTGATACACCAAATTGATTATATAGACAAATTAGATTATAATTTTTTTTGTGCATATTCACTGAGGCAAGATTTATTTTCTAGTAGGTCTAATGATGATGCTATACGTTTTATGAAGTTACTTATCCCTCTCGTTTATCCATGTGCTTGGTATTCTATTATGTATAAAAAAATACCTACTTTATATTATTTATGCAAATAAATAAATAAATTTTCATTAAGAGTTTGGAACCTTTAGTTGATAAATTTTTTAGATTTGTAAATGACTGCTTCAAACTTTAGTTCGTTATTTGTAAAGCTTCCTTGGGGCATGCTGCACACAAGCTTCAGCAGTGGTCTAGTCTATTACACAGTAGTGTTTAACTAGGTTGTCAGTGGCGGCTCGTAGCGCCGCTAAATCGCTACCGTAGCGGGTAGCGGCGGTCGGCCGCTACAAACTGCGACGCTATGCAACTTTGGCCGTAGCAGAAGGTAGCGGCGTAGCGTAGCGTCAATACCGCTACCCGCTACACCACTCCCATGTTGGAATTTGATGGAGAATCCGAAGATGATGATTTTTTTCATTAGTTCACTTCTTGTACTTGACTATTTGACAATTTTATTGTTCATTTGTGTTTAATTTTGGATCCTTCCTTTATGTTCCTTGTATTTGACATTGATTATGGAATTATGTGTTTGATTTTGTGTGACTTCTTATGTTTGAACATTAATACTAAAAGTGATATTGCCTCGTTTCTTGACTATTTGACAATTTTATTGTTCATTTGTGTTTAATTTTGGATCCTTCCTTTATGTTCCTTGTATTTGACATTGATTATGGAATTATGTGTTTGATTTTGTGTGACTTCTTATGTTTGAGTATTAATACTAAAAGCGGTATTGCCTCGTTTCTTGATTGTTAGTATAATATATGTGGAATTAATATTTCACCATACCGCTATACCATTTTTGGGGTCGGCCGACGGCCGCTACCGTCACTAACTGCTATTGACAACTATGGTGTTTAACAAAAAGTGTTTTTGCTTGGAGGCATTCTCCAGTCTGTACTTTGTTTATTGCGTTTTTGGAGTTTAGAGGCTCTGCAATAAGTAATTATTGAGTTTAGAGGCTCTGCAATAAGTAATTATTGGCAATCATCACCTCTTGACTCTGCGTAGGCATTTTATTTATCTCTCTTGTGTAAGTCAATGCTTGATTCCTTGCTTTTTGTTTGGTAGGTTTTTAATCAAACGCTTCTTAGTCCTCAAGCTATAAAAGTCAGTGGTGGTTGCATAGAAACAATTTGTGTTTATCTAGTGAATCATGAGATAAGATATTTTTATTGTCAAATATTTCTATTATCAATTTAATATAATTATGTATTATTGGTCGTATATTAAAAAAAAAATTCAAATTTTTTTTAGAGATTATGTGCTGAAAAATGAGATCCAACGGCTGAAAAATGATAATAAATTGATAATAGAAATATTTGTTAATAAAAATATCCTATCTCGTGAATCATTCATTCATACATTCTCTCTCCATTTTTCTAAAAGTTGTCTTCTTGTTCTTTCTAATTTTTCGGCAATCCCAACCATATTTACATCATGTTAAATTTATTTAGTCTGAAACGAGTTATCGATCTCACCTTACATGTATCTTGACATGATCTTATCACAATTCCTTGCAGGCTGGTATCTTAAATTTCACGTTAACTCGTTTGCTATTATATTTTTATGGGATTAACATTTCTCATATTATAAGAGATAATTTTATCTCCTACACACACATAAAAATTTTATGTGTGTGTAGGAGATAAAAGTGTGTGAAATCGATGTGAAAAGAAGAGATCACATACTTTTATGTGTGTGTAGAAGATAATTTTTATCTACTATAATATGAGAAATATTAATCTTTATTTTTATTGACCAAATGGACTTCCTACAATTATTTACAAGTCAGTTACAACTTACAAGTTGTGTACTACATATGATTTTTTCCCCTCTCAACTTTATGAATTTCCATGATTATATACAAGGTTAATATACATATAAACTATCATTTTGTTTGGATCTGCATGGTTTTGGTTGGTGCAAGAGGATTTCGAAATGACTTGAATTTAGCTTGAGGGGTTGAAGAACCCTGTTGTCCAAAGTCAAATTTGAAAATTCTAGAATCATTCTGAAGAAGGATCCTTGATCTTGTTATCTATTACTATTTATTTTCTCTAGTAAAACAAGCACTGTTTGTTTTTCCTTTTGTTTGATGCTTGATAATGAAGTTAAATTTATCTATGGGCCTATGCCACTTTTAAGAGCTATATTGCCATGATTAAAGGCCCTGCTTGTTGGGACGAATTTTTCAACTTATTTGTACATGAATACAGCAATTCTTATTTCATACACGTTTAAAATCTATGCACTTTCTTTGTACTTCTTATTTCTGAAAAAACAGAGTGAGGAAAATGAGACTAATTTGAATCTTTTTCAAAAAACTAAGTGCACGAGATAGGTATAGAGATTCGGGTATAGAAATAACGTTACCCTTGTCGTTTTGCTTATGGCACTCATATAACTGTATGTTGAAATATATATTTTAATTTGTTGCCATAATTTAATACTATATTATATTCTTATACCGCACAAAACACAATTTTTCAAGGACACCCTCTAATTGAAATGGTTGCCAGTTTGATCCTTGCTAAAGGCAGCGAAAACTCCCTTCTCCTGAATTTCTCCAATCAATTTGCTAATCCTTATATTGTTATGTTTTATTTTATATTTAAGAAAAAGAAACTACTATAGATTAAAATCACCAAATGATATGAAGTTTACGGCAAAATTATCTACAATCTGAATTTGTTTAACTATTTATATTTAGATTTTAGAAAGCCTAATACAGTGTTGTTGATTTTGAAATTGCTTAAATTTAGAAATTATAATATTATGGTGTTAACCAACATTTGTTTTGTTTTTTGTTTTTTTGTTGTTGTTGTAAAAATATAAGGATAAACTGTGTACAATTCGTAGGTTGGAGAGTCTAGTGTACAAGAGTTTGTCTCTTTTTTTTCGGGTGTTAACTAACCTTTGTGGACACATTGTTAGTCTACAGATTTTTCCTATATTGCTTATATTTTGATTGGGTATCATGGTAGATTTTTTGTAACAGTTAAAATATTTACCTTATTTCTGTAAGAGGTGGTTGGCAAAAGGAATATTGACAGCATCTTTGTTATTTGGCTGGTGTTGTATCGTGATCATAAGACCCTCCACCATGATGTTATCCTCTTTCTGTTCTCTGTTTAATGAAAATGTGGTGATGATTGAGGACACCACATTGATATTGCTTTTGTTGTCATATCTTCGGGTTGCCCTGAGATGCTTCAAATTCTTATATCATGCGGTCAGCATTATGATTTAAAAAGGATTTAGACTCATATTCAAACTACCTTTAAAGAAGCAGAGCCATTAATCATGCAGCTTATTGGTTTATTTATGAGCTTCTACTTTGGAGGAGTTAACTTTGTGTGTTGTGATATGAAGCACAAATATGGCTCTAGTTTAAATATCTGTGTCTCTGTTTTCTTCCTTACTGTTTATGTACTTGGATACATAACCTTATTAATATGCGGTACTGCTATTCTTTTTCTTTCTTTCTTTTTTATCATAAACGAAAAACATTAAGAGGGAGAGGGATATTATAATTTTGTATGGTTCCTCAATCCTCACCCTTCCTCCATCATGTATGTCGATAGAGGTCTCTCCTATTAGAGGCCTGCATGGTTTGGTTTGGTTTTCTATATGAAACCAAATTAAAAAAGTGGTTGGGTTCGGGTGAATCAAATCAGTTTTTAAAAGAGGTTCGATTTCCGAAGAAAAATGTGGTTTGTTCGAGGTTCAGTTCAATTTATTTGATTTTTTTTATATTCTTAAAAATGGATATGGTTCGGTTCAGTTTTTAGACTGAATCAAATTTTTAAAGTAATTTGATTCTTAAACCCAACTGATTTTGAAAAAATCATTTGGTTTTTGAATTAGTTTGAATAAAATGATTTATTTCTTGAACCAGTTCTAAAAAATATAGTTCTTTTAGTATGATTTGGATCACTTCAGAGTTCAATTCATTTGGTTTTTTTCACCCCTCTATCCCATATTCGATGTATATATGATCAAAATTTCTTATTATTTCAAAGATGGAACAGCATATGAACTATCCAAGATGGAGGGACAAATTGACTCACCTGAAATACTACCTTTCAAACCTTTTGGTTGCTAGTTACATAGGGTATTGGGCAGGGTTTTTTATTTATTTATATATATTGGTACATATTTTTTATTTTTAACCCCCACACTCGCTAGTTTTAACCGGGAGTTTTTTTATTTTATTTTTTTATTGATGTAGGTAAGCATCTTCTCCATTTCTTTTATATATATTCATGTATCTATTACTTTCTTGCTGTGAAATAATGAGGATGTTGACTTGGTGATTAACTGATAGCGTTATGTTTTTCTTGATCTCTGTTTCTCTTTAACCAAGAACTCTATGTGGTCTTACGTCTGTTGATGAGTATTAGACTTTTTTGTTTTTAAACTAATTTAGCTGCTTTTCTGTAGGAGCTGAATGACATGACACAAACAGCTACTAAAGCAGAAGATAGCAAGAGTGGAATCAACACAAAAAACGGATGTCATTTTCTCATATTTAAAGTTGGGATTCTATTTTCTTATGCTGTCGTAGATATTTATCTCCTACTATAGACACATGATGTGGTGGAGCCCAGTACCTATTCAGAAAAAGAAAAAAAGAAAAATAATGATACAATTTTTGATGTGAGGACAACATGAGATAGTTATCATGTAAAATGAGATAATTATTTTTTTTAAAGTTTTGGATATCAATTTTAAAGCTGCTAGCAGAGGCTAGAGAGGGCTCTGGAGGTTGATGTTAGAAAACTGGTTAGGACTCCATATAAAGAACAAGGTTGATGGTATGTTATCCATCAAGGAAACATTTTGTCTTTGTGCCGTATAGACATAGATTTGAGGCCAAGGTTCTTTGTTGTTTAAATAATCCCTTTGACATGTGCATATGGGGAATTCTGTGGTGATTCTTTATCGTGGTTACTTTTGCACATTTGATATTATTGATGATTATTGGGTTTGGATTATTATGACATGAATCTCCAGGTACAAACCAAGGGGAATCGTAGAAAACTCACATGTATATTAATTCACAAAAGTGGCTTAATTTGTGTTACATGAATAATGTACCTATGGCTAAAAGGATATACCCTACTGAATATTGAATTGGTATTTGAAACTTATAGTCACTGGTTCAGTGGTAGTGAGAAAGAAACAGAAAATGGGTCTCAGTGATTTTAAATTGTGGAATCCTCTTGTTTTATTTCTTTTTCTCCCATTAAATTGCTGGAGTGGTTGAGTACTTGAGTTGCAAATGTTGAATCGAGCTCCATCTCTGATATACTTTGTTGCATTAAATGCTTAATACTTGGTCAAAAAGTATATTTCTTCAAGATGTAACCCTTTGAATTGTATTAACAATGAGAAGAGTGTATATGATTTTAAATAATACAAGTTGTGTCATTTCATATACGTAAAGAGGTAAGACCTATACATTTATTTATTTTTTGTCTTTATTTTTTTTTTTGATAAAATTCACACCTCTTTGTGTCTATGAAATGATACAATTTATATCGTTAAAAATGACACGCACCTTTCTTATTAATAAAATGTTTGTGTAACGCCCGGCCGCTTCAAGAATCAATGACTATCCCCACATACTAACACGAGACTTTTCAGCGTGCTTTTTCCTCACTCGCACACTTCTCGGGAAAACTTCCAAGGAGGTCACCCATCCCAGAATTGCTCCAAGTCAAGCACGTTTAACTGTGGAGTTCTTCCGATACGGCTACCAAAAAGCAGATGCATCTTGTTAGTATAGGTAATACCAATTAATTCTTATAAGTTATCACAAACTGTGCAGTCTCACGTCTGCACAGTCTTTGGAATCACTCTCTTTCAGGTGTCGATTCGATTCATCCTTGCATGTAACCCCCGCTGGAAGCCTGTCAGGAGCCGCTCCTTGTCCATGCCCTTTCGCACCGGCGATCACTCCCCGTCCTCGTCAGCGCTCGAGATGTTACAGTTTGCCAAAGATCGGATGTTAGCCCATAACGAACAGGAATTGACCCGTTGTTGCTATAGTGATATAAATAAGTAAACAATTTGGAAAAAAAAGTTATTGATGGGATTATTAGTTTAATGTTATCAACTAAGGTATGTACACAATTTCACATGCCTTCATGTTTCTCTTGTTTTGGGCTGTCTCGATTGTCAATGATGACTACAACAACCCATTGTGGGAGCGGGAGATATTCAACAATACTTGAAGCCATGCTGTTAGAAGTTGAAAACAAACACTGTGAAATTTAATTCATGTCTTACGTAAAGTAGATGGGCTACAACGTTCCTAAAGATATAGATATATTTATGGGAAACAATTATCTCATAATGCTAACAGACACAAAGTAGTAGGGTCCATATTATTTTTTGTTTTTTTATAAATGGTGGACCTCGCTATTTTGTCTCTGTTGCATGAGATACAACATGAGATTAATAAATTCCTATATTTATTCCAATTGAATTTTGTTGTCCACACCTGATCATCTTTGCCCATTATATACTGTTCATACAATGGCATGATGTTGTTGACTCGAATAACAAGTCTTGGGGTGATTTTCTCTCCAGCTTTACAAATTATTAATTTTATCGTTTTGGGTACTTATCATTTCGCTTTCACAATGTTAGTTGCTGACTTTCCGGTTCCAACCACTGCTCAACATGACTGGCCTTTAATTCAAATATTTCGTTTGGTACACAAACTTTGAGTGAAAGGAAAAGGACTAAGGAAGAAGGAGAAATAAAAAAATAATAGTAATAATCTTTCGTTTGGAGTAAAGGAGAAGTGAGGGATTACGATAGAAAGAGAATATATGGGTATTATAACAACTTATCCCAGAGTAAATTAATTCCTTATGTTTTCATCTATTTAAATACTAGTTACACGTGTTTTTATAATAAAATTAAACAAAGAAAGAAAACTCTTTTTGTTTTTTTATTAAATAATAATATCAAATAAAATAAAAGATAACCATTTTTTACTTTTTCTTTTTTTTATTAGATTCCTTCTTTTTCTTTTTCTTTTATTCTTTTTGTTACCAAATATAACATCACGGTTTGTAGAAATTTTCCACTTTTTTGGCATTAGCAGGTTGCTCCAAAGTACAGACAAAGGGCCGTCCTCTCTACGGAAGAGTGAACCGTGTAATGTACCCATTTTTTTTGTTGTATTATTGTTATGTTATCGATGTTTGTTGACCACTACAATGCGTTTACTAGGTTGCATTTTGTTGTGCCCAAAGCAAATTCGTTTTTTACTAATTTCCCAATACAAAACTTGTCCCTCTTACAAACAAATCCCACCATAGCCTCTCTCTTTTTCTCTTTTTGGTAATAAATAATTTTTTTAATTAACCCAACCCTAATTATCGAGTTAGCTATCTTAATTTTGTTTATAAGTTTTGATTTTTTGAATCGACTATAGCACTAATCCGGAGTGCGGAATGAGTCAGTAACGAAAGATACATATGAGAATCGAACGAACTGAGCTATTTCTTTTTCACTTACTCAAATACCTTACCATTAACTGAATTACTATATGATATCTCACACATTTTTTCTTTTTATAATTTTGTTACAGTTACACAAGAAGCATATGTTTGATTTGATTAAATTTCAAAAAGAATTTACTTTAATTATAAGTTATTTGAAACATAAAATAAATTAATCAAAGAGTATTAAATCTTTGACAGTTTGACTTTGACCTGATCACAGATACATCCCACACAAATATAACCATGATACTCTGCATCACCACCATGTGAGATGCCTCAAGAAATCAAACAAAGCAACACTTGGGAGATTGGAAGTTGATAAAACTAAAAAGAGAAAACCATTTACATTATATCTATTGTATGCAAAAAAAATCTGAATAAAAAGAGGGGGAAGAAAAAAGAAACAAAAGAAAAAATAAAATAAAATAAATCTGGATCTGTCTCACGTGAAATGACATTTCGCATCAAACAGTGGGTGGCTGAAGACAAATCCTAGGATGGTGAATCTGTTGAAGCTGTAAACTTTTGATTGCAGGCGCACCTGATCTTCTTTTCCAAAGACTATCGACCATGTTACCACCTTCTTCAAACTTGGGCACTCTCTTAATCACAGGCAAAGGAGGATCCATGTCATCAATGCTAATGGGAACAAGATTCTCATTTCTATTGCACTTATGATTTTTGGACACAACTCGTTGCCTAGCAGTGGAGGCTGTGGTAGTTGTGGCTGTGCTCAAGTTCTTAGCAGAGAAGAGTTTTTTGAGCTTGACAACTGGTGAGGTTGTGGTGCTGCTTTTACTACTGCTTGTGAAACTGAGTCTGTGTGAGGTTGGAAAGCCAGCAATTTTGTTGTTCCTCTTGACCTGACCCATGCAACCGATTCTTGGGGATAAAGGGTCATGGCATGTGGAGGAAGGACGGTTTATCCACCGTGGAAGACTCACGTCTTTGATGGATGGCCTTGAACATAGCATTGGAAGGAATGTGCTTCTTTGATGGTACAATTGATGATGGTGTTGATGGTTTTCATTGCCCATCTTTTCTTTATTCTTAGAAGACCAATTTCAGAGATGTGTGTGTGTGTGAGAATGGTTTCCTAAGAGTTTGAGGTTTGTCAAATATGAGGAAACTCCCTTTTACTTGGGACAAAAAAAGAAATAAGAATTAAGAAGGGGACAAAATAGAAAAAGAGATATGATTGCAAAGAAGGAGCCTCATCGAAGACTGGTACACACGCATCAAATGGAGAGGAGAGGACCACTCTGTATTGGAATTCAGCAGAGGTAAGGTTTTGTCTCTCTGATTAATTAACCTCTTCAATACAGATTTATTATCTGCAAAGGACTAGTTATTACAGCTACGCCTACCATCTCCCCTCTTCTTTCTATCTCTCGGCTGAGTGGTGAGATCTGAATCCTAACAACAGATAATGGTAGTGAAGTACACCCGCTTCTATAGTAGTAAAATCATAGGCTGACCAACCCTATGTCCGGTGTCATTTTTATTTTTTTTTAATAGGAGAAGGTTGGACCAAGTGTACCAACCGTTCTAATGTAATTTTACTTTTTTCTTTTTCTTTTTCATATAATACCGTTTTCAAATATAACATAGACTACGTATCAAATATATATATATATATATACATATATATACATGTATGGCTTATCATTTCTTAAGTTGCTTGAGAGAGAGAAAAAAGAAATCATAATCATTTAAGAGTGAATCAATTAACATAAAGAAATAAATAAATCAAATGACGTAGTTTTGGGGTAGCCAAAAATAAACTTATCTCAAGTGCCGGAGAAATATTTTTTCCATATATATATATATATATATATATAATACGAGATAGATTATTTTACCTATTATTTTTCTACCTACCATTATAAAATACCGTTAGATCATAATCTTAACTAATATTTATCTTTTTCTCTCTTCTTAAAATTTTGATCTAACAATGTTTTACCGTGGTAGTCAGAAAAAATGGTAAGTAAAATAACTGTCTGATATAATACAGACTACGTTGTAAGTTCCGTCAATTTTATTGAAATCAGATTGGTTGTTGACTCAGCTAAGACATTTTATTGAGTCAATCACCACGTTGCCGAATCGACCAGTTAAATCGTATTTATATAAAATCATGTAATAAATATACGATTTTATTATTCTTATGTTTTATAAGAAAAAAATTATTTTCTATATATACAAATTTAAGATAGATTCCACTCTATTTTTTTTTTACAGTGGACCCCATATGCACAAACGAGTATGTTAGACATAATAGTTTATTCGTATTACATGAAAAAATTATTACCCATATAGAATATCTCCTGCAACATAAAATTTATTATTTTCATATATCGGCTTTATTATTTTCATGTTGCATAAGAAAAAAACTATCTCCTATACATACAAATTGAAGGTGGATCCTACTCTACTTTTTTCCTTGCTTTCCCTGACAGTGAACCTCATTTACACAAATATAATAATAAAAGGTTTTTCAGTTCAAGGAGAGTTATACTTACCACCAGTTAAGTTTACTATTTCTTACTTTTAAATCTTAACCGTTGATTTCTATCAGTTTAATGGATATAATCTATTGAGAATTAATAATTAATTAATAAATACGACCTAATAAATTATAACCGTTAGATTAAAGGAAATCAACGGTTGAAGCTTGATGATAAAAAATGATAAATTTAATTGGTGGTAATTGATAAATATAACCTCTCCCTTTAAATTTTAATAACAAAATCTTTATAGCCTAGTGAAAAAGTGTTGTTTGCAAACAAAAATTAAAAAATCGATTCATTTGAAAAATGGGTGCCGGTTCAATGTTTATAGCATATCCATCAGTTTGATATGGGGTTGACTGCAGTACTGCACAATCAATCCGTTTACTGAAAGTCTGAAACGAACCGGCTCATTAACTGGTTCCTAAGTCCACATCGGGTGACCCGGTCCGATGTTGATAAAAATAAGTCCCACATCTTATACTAGCCTTGCACCCTCCATGCGAAATTACCATATGTTGTCCCTATGGCCTATGCATATCTAAAAAATTTGACCATGATTTTGGTGTGGCTAATTTCGCAACAGTCTTGCATAGGGGCGTGAATTAGCTATAGCTAAATGATGATTAATTTTTGTTCAAAATAAATCTAAGACCCTACCAACATATGACACATGGCAGTCTCGCATGGGGCATGTGATACTATTACTAACTGCATTAGATTATACTTAAACATCGACAAACTGTCATTTTTTTGATAAATTTTTTATCCAAATGTCACGCGAACAGTATTTTTTATCAGACTGTCACGTAACGTAATTCGCTGTGACTGGTAGCAAACTTCGTTCACCAATAGTTTTGTGACACGTGGCACACTTTTGCAGGAACAAGCTGACTGGACTAAGTTCGCTACTAGTGGTAGCGAATTTGGTACGCAATATAGTCACGTGTCACGAAGTCATCGGCGATGAAGTTCGCTACCAGGTGTAGCGAATTTCGACACGTGACAGTCCAGTAAAAAGTACTATTTACATGACATTTGGATAAAAAATTTGTCAAAAAATAACACTTTGATCGATGTTCCCGTTATACTATACTCAATATTGATATTATTTATTTATTTTTAAAAAAAATTATATTCAAATGGTTGTTCTCCCTTGAGGTCACTTTAGTTCATCACTCAAGATGTGTTTCATTATTAAGTTATTTTTGATAAAAATAATCTTGAAAACACGGCACTTTTATGTTTGTTATAACTTTTTTTTCTTTTTTTGTTTTGTTTTATTTGTTTTTTAAAAAAGTGATATTTTATGTTGTATTTGATTTTTTATTCATATAACAAAAGAGTGTGTTATTTTTCCACGATAAAGAGTGTGTTTTATTCTTAGAAATGTTAAATATCAATTAAACACTCTTTAAATATACTCAAAACAAATTTTTATTCATAATATATTAAAGTATACTCAAAACAAAAGAGTGTGTATTAAAGTATCATTACTAAGAATATAAATAATACACCTTAAAACAAAGTAATCAGAAATTTATTATGAGGTATATTATCAACTGGGGAAAATTTGTGCAATATTTAAGGTGGGATTAGCACAAAGAAGTTTTATGATTATCCCTGCGATGAAGATAACCTTTTTTGGGATAATTACTGATGTTACACTGTTGTTCAATTTGTTTTATTAAAAAAAAACAGATCCCAACAGGTAATAAATTTGGGTATCTTTGAATTCTGTTTTTAAAAATAATTTTTTAATTTTAAAAAAATTAAAAAAATTCTGTTTGGTAAGTCCTGTTTTATAAAAATATTTCTAAAATTTATAATTTTTTTTTTAGAATCAAATTTAAAGAACATATCTAAATTATCTTTATTTTATGTTTTAATTTTTAACTTTAAAAATACAAAAAATACTTATTCTATAAAATAATTTTAAGAATAAAAAAATCAAAATACATTAAAACAAATTAATTCTCGGTATTTGCAACAAAATTTCTAAGGGTGTGTTTGGTTCAGATAATTTTTTTTATCAAGGAAATACAATTACTAGAAATTTGGTGGAAAAATAAGTTTGATAGAAAAATTGAAAAAAAGTTGTTTGATCGGACAAAATTTGACCAGAAAAATTTGATTAAATTTACTGAGTCTATGTTTGGTTTGAAGTAAAAAATTAATGGAAAAATAACTTGAAATTACGAAATAACCCTTATATAGCAAACAGTGTTGCCTAATAAAGTATTCTTTTCTCTGTCTTCTCTCTCTGTCTGGTTTCAAAATCGGCAACCATCTGATAAGGCATGAGGTTCCGGTGGTGTGAATTTTCAGTCCTGTATACAAAGAAGCTTGGAAAATATTTCTGGCTGTTATGCATTGGAACAAAAAACGAAAGGGGTAAAGGGGGGGGTTGAACATCAACCATTAGCAGAGGAAACTTGAAATAACAAAGGGAACTTGAAAAAACAAAACCACAATGTACAACTCGATTTGGTCGGCAGGTCTCACTTTCGTGCTATTGTATTTTTGGCATGTAAATGGTCCCCTTTATCCCGTTAGCACAGGGAACTTGAAATACCATTTTGCGAAGAGTCTTTTTCAATAGTGTTTTTTTTTTTTTTTTTTTTTTTTTCATTTTTACATACAAATGTAAATGGCTAGGCAACACCGATACATGGAAAAAAAAATTTCAAAAACTTTAACCGAAGAAGAAAATCCAAAAAAGACACAATCAGATGCATGAATAAATTCTACAAAAAAACTGAATCAAACATCTCGTGTCCAATAGTCAAAGATAATAATCTCAGTAATGGTAACAAGTATTATAAGGAGAGCCACGTTCACCAATAAACCAATAATTCGGTGAGGGCTTTATTATATGGGTTTTGCGTAAAGATATGCTCAAGACATTGAATATTGTTTAGAAAAAAATAAGTATTAAATAATTTTCTCTTTATTTAACACTTTTCTTTATTTGACTCATTAAAGTCAAGGAAAAACTGTTTTGTAAATTAAATGTGTAAAATATAAATAAATCAATTAAAGCAAACGCAAGGCAGTGTAACCAAAAAAAAAAAGTGAAACCAACAAAGTTGATGATTAGATTCTAATAGTTAGTAAAACTTTCACCAAAAACATATATCATAGTTAGTAAAACAATTAAAATAAATATCATTGTTAATACTATTCAAGAAATGTATACGTAATTTTACTTAAATTCATGATTTATCATATGTGTAAATATAAAAACATTCGAATGGTAATGTACACATAACTTTATTATTATTATTATCTGAAATTCATATTATAATATTATATTGGATTTAATGTCTCTTATATTGTAAGAGATAATTTTATCTTCTAAGTGTGCATAAAAGTATGTGAGACTCGTATTTTCTTTTCTTTTCACATGATCACATATGGATCTCACATATTTTTATATGTGTATAAAAAATAAATTTATCTACTACAACATGAGAAACATCAAATCCCATTATATTTGATGAGAGAAAATGGAAAATTATTAGGAGATTGTTATAATTAGCAATTTTTAAATACAGTTTAAATTAATAAATTGGAATAATACCTCAATACTGTAATCAGAGGTGGCAAAGTGGGTTGCCCGCCCTGCCTCGCCCCAGCCTGTCATAAGCCCGCCAAAAAGCGGGCTGGCCCGCCCCGCCTTTGAAGATGGGCTAAAAATCTTAGCCTGCCCCGCCCCGCCCCGTTTGGGTGGGCGGGACAGGTTGCCCGCCAAGCTTGTGACATTTTACATTAAAAAAAAAAAACAGCCCGGGCAGACGGGCAGCAGGTTTGAAAAACTCAGTCCGCCCAGTCCATTTTGCCAGCTCTAACTACAATGCAAAATAAAATAATTAGTGTTTGACCAGAAGACATTTTCATTGAGAACGGTATTAATAAGCAAGTTGGTATATATGCTTTTTTTTCTTTTAATGTGTATTTTTAGGTATTAAAATAGGGGAAATAAATTTAATGCATTTTTTAAGTTAACATTATACAAGAAAACTTTTGTATAAATTTAACAGAATAATATTTCTCGCAGTTACTACAGATAAGTTATCTGTATTTACTCCCAGAATAATGTCATTTTGGAATTGAAAAATTAAATAATTATAATTATAAATATTGTAATAATCCTGAAATAAATTAAAATTACAAAAATATCAAGATTTCTGCCCCAAAACGATGTCATATTAGGTTTACTGCAGAAAAAGTGAACCCTAAATTTAATATATTTAATAATCTTCTAAGAGGTAGGATCCTTTGACATCAGTGTCAAATTTAAAATTTCACACTTCATCTGAGCGCCTTTAGAAAAAAAAACAACAACGACTCTAATTTGTAAGCATGTGACACCATTGATCTTTTTTGATCTGACGACTCTCAGATGAAGTGTCAAATTTCAAATTTGACACTGGTGTCAAATGATCCTACCTCATCTTCTAAACTCATTATGCAATCTTCTAGCTATACAAGCTGAAAAAGTTATTTCAAAATAATATTATCTTTAAAATGAATAAAGAATATATATTTATTATTTAATAAATTAACATACAATATACTTTGAATTTTATTAAAATAAATAAATACATTTTTATTTATTTCTTTTAAAAACAACCTCAGTTATGTACATACAAACGTGTCAAAAACATGGGAAAGGGGGTAAGATGGTTCAAACTTCAAAATTTGAAATGTGTATATTTGACTTGTAGTTGCACAGTCAAACTGTCTCGTAATTTAGTTAGCGTGTTTTGCGGGTGGGCCCACCACGTCATGGCACCCTCGCAGTGCTTCTCCGACCTGGTCTTTTCTACCTTCGCCACGCAATGTGTGTGTTCTTATTTCTTATTTTTAAATATAGTAAATACTTTTTAATTTAATAATTAAGAAAATTAATAACATGATTAGTTTTGAAAAGTTAACAGTTATTCGTACGGGAAAAAAAGTATCTAATGTTACTTTAGATAACTTTATCTAATGTTCATCAAAATGACGTTGTTTTGGAGTTAAAAAATTTAAAAATTAGAATTATAAAGACTATTATAACCCTGAAATAAATTAAAATTACAAAAACACCATTATTTCTGTCCCAAAGTAACGTCGTTTCGATGAACATTAGATAAAGTTATCTAAAGTAACTTTAGAAAACACAAACCCTATTCATAATTCATGTATTTTTTATTGATGAAGTAGAAATTTCTTACAATGATGATGAATCAAATTAAACTAAAAAGTATATAAAACGGGGAACCAGTCACATGGGAAGAAAATTGATTGCGATCGATAGTTGATGCATTTGTTTGCGGCCGACACGCCATCAATGTCTTCATGTGGGAGGCACGTGATCACACACTTTTGGTATTTTATGATTGGTCATGTAGGTTGTATTATAAAAAAAAAAAGAAGAAAACATTCAGTCTTTCGGTGACGTTCTATTTTCCTTGCCATAAAACTTGCTTTAATTCTGCTTAAATTGATGAACATCATAGTTTTAATTCTGCTTAAATTTTAATTTTTTTTGACCTTCATATAGTCTTTCAAGTTACCCAAAAAATTAGAATTGTTTTTAACGAACCAATTTAAATACTAAATAAAAAATGTTATAAGATTGGAAGAAAGGATATTCTTACTACCAAAATCTTCTACTACTAACTTACTACCTATCTAATCACCATTGAATTGAATCAAAAAGAGAGAATGCTAGAAAGTTTTTGAAAAAAGAGAAAATGTTAATCCAATGATGATTAGATAGGGAGTAAGTTAGTAGCAGAAGAATTTAGTAGTAAGAATATTCCTCTTTATAAAATTGTACTCAAAATATTTGCCAGTAATCCCAAGGGAAAACAGCGAAATTATTCATTTGCTGACAAAAAAGTAATAAAATTTCCGTAACAATAAACAAAGTAGGGAAAGAAAGATTATATAACTTCTTGTATCTTGTTTAGGATAGAATGCAATGTAAGAGCTTAGAATTATGGAAAGTTGGCGGCATGCTCAGGTGTTATTGGCAGTTGCCACGTTTCACACACCTTTCTTTGGTCATGTGATCATGTCACCTTCCTCCCTCATAATTTATTACTTTGAGTGTTATTCATGGTTGAATAACTTCGAAGAGAAGCAAGAGAATTTGCTTGCTGAATCAACTTTCTCTGTTATCAATCTTTTGAAATTGAGAAAATTTGAAGGAATACAGAGACCTGAAGCTTAGTAGATTGTGCCCATGCGTGGTAATAGATTAAATTTTATTTTTATTTTTATTTTTTATCTTCCAGAAACTCTCACAAAATATTATCAAAAAATAATTAAGCCAAACACATTATCCCAAAAAAAAGGAAAACGAAACGAAAAGAAAACAGTAAAGATTTAAAAGTTTTTAAAAGTTAAAAAGACATATTGTCCAATTGAAACGGCTCGAAAAAATAATTAAAATTATTGGTATAGTACAACTATAAAGTAGAATAGGCATGTATCTGGCCAGTAAAAGTGAATCTACTATAAACAACTAAACATAGCTATAGCTAAAGATTGTCTTCAAAGAAGAAGACATGCATGTCTTTGAACTGTGATCCCTATCTTCTAGGCTACACGTACTTTATAAATTATTATTCAAAGTGTCCAATTAATTACTTGTTTGCCGAAGATATCTCTATGGCAGGGTGTGAGCATGAGAAGAAGTTTATCTGCAAGTTTAATATGCCCCCACGTTGATTCTAGACCTGAGAGAAAAGGTCAGAAGTTTATTTGACGTAGAACCATATGCTAAAACAGTGAAATCCAATCTTAGTCTAAAGAACCAATTCAACCAAAAGCTTAAGCGGTTGGGTCAGGCTCTTTTTAATGATTTATATTAATTTCTAACACATTCCCTCACACAAGAGCCATTTGGACTTGAAGTGTGGATATTGCACAGGCTCAATATTTGGTTTATCTTCTTGTGCTTTTTATTTTAATTTCACTTTAAAGTGGTAGCGGTGAGGATTAAACTTGTGACCTTGTAGTCATCTCAAGACACACAGAAATTTGCCCACAACTATTAGTTAATATGTATGTGGTTTACAAAAAAGGACGGTGAGTGTGGTGGGTGGTGAGGCTCCATACCTTGTATAATACTTGCAATCTTGCATTATTAAGGGAATAAAACTTATTATAAGAATATAAGAGAAAGAGACAAGGCAGTGGTGCTATCCAGCGTTGTCAAATGAAGCATAAGCTATTTCCTTGATATGGTGGGCAAGATTTTACGTATCGATTCCAAATTTCAAATCAAGCTCCCTTGAGTTAAAACACGGAAACGAAACAACTCTTGGAAAGTTAGAATTGGATATGCATTATGTCCTCTCACTCAGACTATTTTATTTTGTCCTTTTTCTGTGTATGACATTTATATTGATTGGAGATTGGGTTAGATATAGTCGGTGAAGGAGCAGGGTGATATAGTTTTCCAGCTCTGATGGCCCAATTTCCTTCTGTAATTTGTAGTTAGCACCAAATGAAATGAAATAATTTACTAGAAAAAGCCAATCCGTGCAAACTAAACCACGGACACAATACCTAGACAAAATTAAAGGGTATCTTTATTCGTTCATGATAGTAAACTGTGGCTTACAATTTGCATTCCCGTACAAATGCAATGTTTCCACATGGTTAAGATCTAACTTGTCCCCCCTCTAGAATCACTTTTCTTGATCCAACATATTGCATATTCGCCACGAAGTATTTGGGAGCTGAATATACGATTGCAATATTGTCGACTATAATTGATCAATTTTAATCGATTAAGTCATCAACCAAACACTACTGCCACTATGAGATGGATAGAACCACCTTTCTCAATGTTTTGACATAACTTATCAAGATCAAACTACATAAACTTCGAGTTAAAGGATATATACATGAACATTACCAATATTCACGGCATACAGGGTTAATCGAACTAATCTAGATTCGCATCTTCTTATTCTTTATCCATTGCAAAACCAAACGCAAAATTTATATTTGTTGCAGTTCTAAAATCTATTTTAAGAACAATGTTACAGAGGGCATAGTGGTCATGGTAATGCCATTCCACGCATTAAGAAAGAGGGCAGCTATCACAAGACGGAAATATAAAATAAATTTACATGAAAAAGAGTGAAAAAATGAGGGGTGGATGATAAACAAAAAAAAAAACAGAAGAAGAAGAAGAAAAGAAAATCGTAGGTAGTTCCAATTTGTTAAGAGGGGGCACCACCCTCAGGTGCAACTGCCTCATCCTGTGGCAGACCAGATTCAATTTTTTCCTCCTCAAGAAGTGAAACTTTATCTGAACTATCCTCTGGTGTATCAGTAGAATTTTCTGATTTATCATTGGCACCTACATCTCCACCATCTGAAGAATTTATTGTGGTTTCAGCATGGTCTTCTTGATCATTATTTTGGTGATTAGACGGAGGATGGGATATAGGAGAGACGCCTAACCCCTTGGAAAGACATACATACTTGAAAACAAGTTGTTTGTAATTATTTAGCAGGTCTTCAACATCACCTACAGTTAGGTCACCAGCACTAGCAAACAAATATGGAAACTCCCTGAAAATTTCATTCACCTTATCCTCCTTTAAAAGCATACTTGCCCCTTTGTTCTCCAAATCTGAGAGGGATGGAACTTTTGTGATCGAAAACTCATCTGCAAATGTCACTTTCTTACTTTCTGATTTTGCAACAGATGATGGAGTTCGTAATGAAGGGTCCTTATTATCATTCAAAGCTTTATTTTTGTGCATAGTAGGTTCTGCACTTGGATGAAGTCCATAATTTTGATACGGTGAACTGGGATCTTGCGTATCCACTGAAGGCCCAGAAAGAAGAGCACGAGCAAATTCCATGTTTCTCTCAAACTCAGTTTCATCCATTGAAATGGCTTTTGCATCAATGTTAGAGATGAAGGACTCAGCAGAGAGCATGTTTGTAAAATAATATGCTGCTTCCGCAACTAATCGAGATTGGCGTCTAAACCTTTGTATGTACAGCAGATTTGAGTGCAGTTGGGGAGGGTTTGCCTGCATAGAATCATTAGTGAAAGAAATTTTGTTTAACCGTAAAATCAAGTGTATCCACATTAAAATAGCACCTAAAATAGAGTTTATGATACACTAAGACAATGTACCATTGTATTTTAAGTGTCTCACAGAAATCTGTCTCACTTATCTAGTTTCATCATTCTCCAGTTTTGAGCAAAAAATAAAATCAAACAACTTTGATAGAAAACATTGCAAAAGATAAGGTCATATAGCTTGGCACCATGAGCAATTCAAAGGACTAAGTTCTTTAAAGCAAAAATATAATGCAACCAACCTCCCAAAAAAAGGATATGCATATTTACGGGCAACATGGCCATTCCATGTTGAATGGACCAGTGCATGCAAGATATATTTCAACACCCTTATCAAAAATTATCTTGTGAAATAAGTGACTTTACATAACTCCACAAAATTACAAGCTTCATTTGTATAAGTGAAGTTCATACAGCAAGAAAACAAGGCAAAGTAATATAGTAGATCATAGGAAACACTAGAATAGAACTGTGCATATGCACAAGTCACACCCATAATTTTTTAGAGAGTGCAGGGAGTCATAACACTTTCTCAAAAACCAAATTACTTTTTATGCAGGTATCTATTTGTGAAAACACGTTGGAATTACCTTTATGGTAACATAAATTAGCACAGGAAGGAATTCATCAGCTCCTGGAGGATTCTCTTTGGAAGCAACAGAAGCATTAAGCAGCAAGTTACCAATAACCTTGCAACAATTCAAGATACAGACAAGTTTGTCTCTGGGTGCCTTGTACATGTTGATCTTCTGTAATTCTTTCTGTGCAAGCTGCCACCATAAGAATAAGACAGAAAATATAAGATTCAAAGAAGGCAGGAGTATATACAGAAAACCATAAACAAGTCAAAATTATAACTTTAGTAGCTAAAGCTGCAGAAAAAACACTAGTTACGAAGGATTCTTATAGGACACTGGAACTTATAGAATTAATTACAAAGTAATTATAGAATTAATGTGGTAAAGGGAAGAGGCTTAGCTTAAATAGTAGGAGGGGGCAAAAGGGAGATTTATTCTGAATTTTTAGCTTTGGGAAGCACTTTGTTGAAGAGGAAACACTTGGAAAGAGAACTCTCTCCTTTCTCTGTTCAGATTTCATTCACCAATAATATATCCATTTTTTTTCTTTCTATCTCTTATACTCTTCTTCAAATCTTGTTTGTGGGTTCATTAGTACAATTTGGTCCGACCTCCCAGATCCTCATTTGGCAGACATGAAATCAAGAATCGAAGCACTGGAGAATTCTATGGAATTTCTAAAGAAAGTAGCCAGCGATCATGGAGCTCAGTTGTCTGAAATCGACAAAGTGTGGATGGGATTGATGTAATCAAGCAACTTCTTGGAGGATAGTAGCACCAATGAGCAGCCTGTTCACAAAGGGGTTCCACCTCCTTCAAACAAGCATAACGAGGAGAACGTTTAAGGATCCTTTGGGATGCGGTAGTGAGAATCTTGTTCTTGGGTAAGAAAGGACAAGTTATCCACTTTTGCTGGCAGCGATCCTTTGGAATGGATAGCAAGGGCGGAAAGATTCTGAGGTACAGAAGATCAAAACATCAGAGAACATGCAAATGGCTTTCATTAGCATGGACGGACCTGCTGTGTATTGGTTACCATTCTGGCAAAAGAAGACACTCAACCTGTCTTAAGAAGAGGAAGGTTTTGCGTCAGCTTTGATTCAAAGATTTGGCGGAAAGAGTAGGAGAAATGTCTGCAAAAGGCTAACCACTCTGCGATTTCATGGAAGAGTACATCCAAGAATTTAAGGTGTTAGTTGTGCAGGCTGCAGCAACTTTGGAGGAGCAATTGTTAGGATATTTTCTGGGCCTGTGACAAGAAGTGAAGTGTACAGTGGAACACACAACCCAAGTGATGTTACGAAGGCCATCAATCTGGCCTAAGCAGTGGAAGAGGTGCTTGCAGCCTAGAAGCAGCACAGTCAGACTCCCAAATCCACCTTCCAATGTTGAGTCTCAGGAACAACTCAAGAGGAGGAATCGTGACCCGCATGGGGGTGAATGGGTCGGACCCAATAGGTCTATCCAACGTGATGCAGGTGCAGATAACATCAGACTCAACCAACAGTGTCTACAGGCCAAATCAACTTTCAGATAAAAGTTCACACAGCCAACCTTTTGGCCCCAAGCACAAATTATACAGAAAAAAAGCAGGTGGGTTACCATTTAAGCATAAGATGAACAAGTGGAGGAGGATGGGTAAGATTATCCAAAATGGGGGGGGTCCCAATTTCCACCTTTAGGACAAAGTGTAACTTCAAGGAAGTGGCATTTGATACGACCTTGGAAGTTATAGGATTAGTTCCAAAGTAGTTATAGAATTAGTTAGGTGGTTATACTTATAGTACTAAGGGAAGGGGCTTAGTGATTCCCGATCTCTCATACTATTCTTCAATTCTTGTTTGTGGGTTCATAACAAATTCTTCCAGCATTTCTGCCTGCAATTGAAAAATTTAAGTATTTACAAACTGATATAGTGACTACTGAGAGCTCAAGGATGCATCAAAAAGAAAATTGATTCTTAGGAAAAGCTTGGCCAATCAAGAATATTATCCTTCAAACTTCAGAATAAACCCAATAACCATGTAACTGAAATAATTGAAATCCAACGTGTGACATACTCACATACCCAAGAACCACTCAATCTAAAGATGGGGAAATGATGACCAAAAAACAAGTAGTAACTAATAAGTAAACTGTGGAGAAAGCATACATCATAACTTATCCAGTGCTAAAACTAAATTATAAGAATATAGATCCCCATGATATGAAATTAGACCGCATAATTCAAGGTGCTTATGTCTCACGTCAAAAAATCAGTTAGTTGTTCTGAGGGGTTCAAACTTGGAATTTAATTATGTATTTATCAATAAGTTAATTGAATCTGAATATTATTGTATATTCAAGTGTGTATAACTGTACAAGAAGGCTCTCTATTTATAGAGACTAAAAGACCTAATGGGAAGACCTAATGGGCCAAGCCCACAATCTAGACTATTCTAATAATAATAGATTAATATTATTTCTAACACTCCCCCTCAAGCAGGTGCGTATATATCAAAAGCTCCCAGCTTGTTACAAATATGATCTATTCGAGGACCTCTAAGAGCTTTAGTGAATACATCCGCAAGTTGATCATTGGCATTGACAAATGCTGTCTCGATCTCCCCTGACTGGATCTTTTCTCTAACAAAATGACAGTCAATTTCTATATGCTTGGTCCTCTCATGAAAGACTGGGTTAGAGGATATATACAAAGCGGCTTGATTGTCACAAATGAGCTTCATAGGCCGTTGTTCACAAAGATGGAGTTCCTTAAGCAATTGTCTCAGCCAGATGAGCTCACATGTTGCATTTGCCATTGCCCGATATTCTGCCTCCACACTGGATCTGGCGACCACAGTTTGCTTCTTACTCTTCCAAGAGATCAAATTTCCTCCGAAGAGAACACAATACCCTGAGGTGGATCGTCTATCTGAAGGAGAACCTGCCCAGTCAGCATCTGAATAACTAGAGATCTCTGAACTCCCTTTATTTGTGTATAATAAACCTCTTCCTGGCGCCTTTTTAATATATCGGAGAATTCTAATAACTGCATCCCAATGGGAGTCACAGGGAGAATCAAGAAAATGACTTGCAACACTCATTGCGAAGGAGATATCTGGCCTTGTCACAGTAAGATAATTCAATTTTCCAACTAGTCGGCAGTAGCGACTAGGATCTGGCAGTGGCTCCCCCTGTCCTGGTAATAACTTAACATTGGGGTCCATAGGTGTATCAATGGGTTTACAGCCTAACATGCCAGTCTCATCTAGGATATCCAGTGCATACTTCCTCTGATAGATGGAAATGCCCCGCCTAGACTGTGCAACTTCGATCCTCAAGAAATATCGAAGTCTGCCAAGATCTTTGGTCTGAAATTGATTGAATAAATGCTCTTTCAATTGATCAATCCCGGTCTGATCGCTGCCTGTAATGATAATGTCATCAACATAGACCAGGAGATAAACGCACTGGCCAGAAGAGCTATACCGGTAAAAGACAGAATGATCGGCTTTGCTTCTGATTAAGCCAAAGGATTCAACAACTGAACTAAAGCGGCTAAACCAGGCCCGAGGAGATTGCTTCAGGCCATATAAAGATTTCCGAAGTTTACATACCATTCCAGAACTCTCCCCCTGAGCAACAAAACCTGGTGGTTGCTCCATATAAACTTCCTCCTGCAAGTCACTATGTAGAAAAGCATTCTTAATATCAAGTTGGAGAAGGGGCCAGTGATGAATGGCGGCAAGGGCAAGAAACAGGCGAACAGAAGCCATCTTAGCAACAGGAGAAAAGGTATCCCCATAATCAAGACCAAAGATCTGTGTGTATCCCTTGACCACTAAGCGAGCTTTAAGGCGATCAACAGTGCCATCAGGACCAACTTTAACTGTGAACACCCATCGACAACCAACAACAGACTTCCCGGGAGGAGCACGAACAAGACCCCAAGTGCCATTGGAGTGAAGTGCCTGCATTTCATCAAGCATCGCCTGGCGCCACCCTGGATGAGATAGTGCTTCACCTGTGGTTTTAGGGATGGAAACAGAAGAGAGACTAGAAACAAAAGTAAAATGTTGTGAAGAAAGTTTGTCATAACTCAAGAAAGAATAAAGGGGCTGAGGATTTCGAGTGGATCGAATACCTTTCCGAAGGGCAATGGGAGGAGTCTCTGATGGAGGATCCGGAGGAGAAGAGACGACGGGAAAGGGCGATGAGTCATCAAGAGGCAAAGTCGGAGGAGGTGCAGGCTGACGACGCTGGTATGTGAGGAGAGGACGATCTACAGGTATGGAGGTAATGGGTTGCTCCTCTGGAATAGGGTCACCTGTAGCTGGAAAAGACAAGTCAAGAAAAGGAACAGGAAGGACCTGATCAACCTGTGACACTGGAGACGGAGTAGAGTGAAAAGGCTGCTGATCAAGGAAAGTGACATCAGCAGAAACGATATAACGCTTGAGATCAGGAGAATAGCAACGATACCCTTTTTGAAAACGTGTATACCCAAGGAAAATACATTTAAAGGCCTTGGATGTCAACTTGTCTTTACCTGGAGTAAGATCATGAACAAAACAAGTACAGCCAAAAATATGTAAAGGCAGAGGATAAGAAGGTGCTCCGGAAAACAAAATACTGTGGGGAACATCATTATTTAGCACAGAAGAGGGCATGCGGTTGAATAGGAAACATGAGGTGATAATAGCATCTGCCCAAAAACGGAGTGGGACATTCATATGAATGAGAAGGGTACGTGCAGTTTCAACTAGATGTCTATTTTTACGTTCAGCGACTCCATTTTGTTGTGGAGTGTGGGGACAGGTAGTCTGGTGTATCGTCCCATGTGTATCCAGAAATTTAGAAAATTCAAGAGACACATACTCTTTTGCATTATCACTGCGCAAGATTTGAATAGAGGCACCAAATTGAGTTTTTATTTCTGCACAAAACTTTTGATAAATTGAAAATAACTCAGAACGATTTTTCATTAAATAAACCCAAGTGCAACGGGAGAAATCATCAATAAAGGTTACAAAATACTGAAAACCCAAAACTGACATAGTCCGACTCGGACCCCAAATATCAGAATGAACAATAGAAAAGGGAGCAACAGCTCTCTTATTGACTCTACTAGCAAAGGAAGAGCGAGTATGCTTTCCCTGCTGACAAGACTGACAATTCAAAGACTTCAGACCTGACAAAAAAGGAACCATATGGTGAAGCTTCGAGAGACTTGGATGACCCATACGGCTATGGAGAAGCTCAGGAGACTCTGTGAGAGAGCATGCAACTGGAGCAGAGGGTGCATGCAGATAGTAGAGACCTCGTGACTCACTGCCAGCTCAAATCTTCTTCCCCGTACCCGGATCCTGCATAGAAAAAGACTGTTTAGAAAAGGTGATAGAGCAAGAAAGAGAATGGATCAATTGACTAACAGAAATTAAATTAAAAGGAATGCCAGGGATGTAATAAACAGAGGTTAAAGTCAAGAAGGGAGTTGGTTTGGCTTGCCCAATGCCACGAGCAGGAGTCTTGGTGCCATCAGCAAGAGTAACAGAGGGAAGATTATTAGAAAAGGTAAGGGAAGTAAAGAGATCCTTATTACCACAAAGATGATCAGTAGCACCTGAGTCTATTATCCAGGGTCCAAGAGACGATTGAGAAAAACAAGCAACATGATTACCAGTATCTGGAGCAGGTGGCTGAGAAGAACTCTTCTGGAGAAGGGCCTCATAGTCTGCAGCGGAAATAGTCACTGATCCGGTAGAGGGCGGCACAACATCTGTTTGAGCAAAGTTCATATGTGGTGGCTTCAAGTGAGGGTACTTTCTGTAGCAACGTTCTTCAATGTGGCCCAGATTTTGGCAATAATTACACCGAGGCCTTTGTCCTCGGCCACCCTGTCCATATGACGTCGTCTGTCCGCGCCCGCCTGGGCCATATGATGTCACGGGTCCGCGACCGCCTTGTCCGCGGCCACGACCACGTCCGCGTCCACCATTGTTCCAATTACCACGAGAGATTAAAGCAGCAGAATCAGACAAGAGGGCAATAGAGTCAGTAGCTGGCACGTGTGCGGGGGCCACCTTATCTTGAAGATTCAGAAGGCGCTGAAAGGTCTGGGATATGTTGGGAATCTCAGTACTGGTTAGAATGTTCTCACGAACACTTTCTAATCCGTCAGGGAGACCAGAGAGAGTCGTAAAGAGACGCTCCACTTGCATCCTGTACACTGTAGCATCTGCAGCATGAGGTAACATAGCCAAAAATTCCTGCATCAAAGAACGAATCTTACCAACATAAACTTCCATACGAGCTTCGGGTGATTTGCGCAAATCCATCATCTGGGAGACAATGGAATAAAGTTGCTGAATATCATTGGTGTAAAGGTTTTTGGCTTCCGTCCACACATCATAGCAGGTCTCAAAGGGAATGAAAATATTGAGAAGAGATGAATCAATGGATTGCCAAAGAATACTGAGGAGCTGAACATCAACTTTCTCCCATTCAGACGTCTGATCTTTGGAAATATCAGTCTTCTTAGTGGTGAGATGTTTGTCATGGCCTTGACTGGTAAACCAGATCTTAACGGAGGTAGACCAGGTCTTGTAAATGGCAGATCCGGTCAATTTCAGAGTTGTGATAGATGGAATAGCACTTGAAATGATGCCGGAAGGATGTTTACTGGTTCCTTCCATCAGAAACAGTGATCAGACGACCAAAAAACGGTAAAAGTCACGCGAAAAAGGAACAAAGTAGCAACTTTTGCACTGGAAACCCCCGAACGTCGGATCTGGAAGGAGGAGGCAGAGGCGAGCCTGTCTGCCTTGGTTTGGCCGGAAAAGGTGGCCGGAACAGTGCACACGCGCCGGAGAGAGGTGGCGCGTGAGGCCCACGCGCAGACAGCTGTGGTGGCGCGTGGGGGCGCGTGCTGCGGCCGTTTGGGACGGGTCTTGGACAGAAACGGTCGCCGGCGTGAGGGGATCCTGATCGCGTGGTTTCTCGCCAGAAAGGTGGCCAGAACAGTGATGAACAGTGACGGAACAATGTTTCTGGCGATGTGAACAGTGTTTTCCGGTCAAATAATGAAGGAGGATGACGATCTGAGATCGAAAAAAGGTCTAACAATGTTCGGAGGGTTGAAAAAGGTTGCTGGTATGATGCACGGCGGTAAAAGGGTTTGCCGGTATGATGCACGGCAGTAAATAAGAAAGGAAAAGATATATATGCTGAAGCAGAGCCCTCGGATCGAGAGCTCTGATACCAAATTGAATCTGAATATTATTGTATATTCAAGTGTGTATAACTGTACAAGAAGGCTCTCTATTTATAGAGACTAAAAGACCTAATGGGAAGACCTAATGGGCCAAGCCCACAATCTAGACTATTCTAATAATAATAGATTAATATTATTTCTAACAAAGTTCAATAGTGGGGAACATCAAAAACTATAAGTTGCATTAAAAAACAAAACTACAAGAGAAATGAGAAGAATTAGGCTGCATTTAAGATTGATGTTGTAGCATTGTTGGTTGACAACCAAGAATTCTGGTGCTATAAAGCTCTTGCTCTACATAGGGTCCAGGGAAGGGTTAGACCTATTGTGTGGATCTATAGTAGACCGCTTTACCTTAAACTTGTATGACAATAGAAGGGGAGCCTAGGCTCAACGGCTGATTTTGCTGCCATATGACCTGGAGGTCACAGGCTCAAATCATGTAATCAGCTTTATTGCCCTTTATCAAATGATAAATTGTTAGCATGAGGAACATGATCTTAGCTGACATAATTCTATACAGAGAGCTAAATAAAAATAGTCTCAAATGTTTAGTTATATACTCACCAACCATGATGTTTCATTTTGAAATGCTGGCTTGATATCCAAATTTTCTGGCCGAATAAACTGTTGAATCAAAGCCATCTTCTCAGAAAGTTGGTCATCAAGTTTTACATCATCCGGAAGTGAAGCAAATACACGAGCAAACAACTTCGTCATGACATACTTCTCAAGCCCCTGTATATGATAAAAAACCAGAGGTAAAGTGATCAACCAATATAGAAAGCATTATATAGCAACAGAATTTTACCAAGAGAAGAACATAGAACAATGTTTTCTATGAGTAACAAAGTACATAGATTGGCTAACATTCAGTTCTCTAGTTGAGAGAATTCATGTTAAATTCCAGAAAAACCACACGAACTATGAAACCTATTCAAAGAATGAGCTTTCTTAAAACTACTTTTCTCGCATAAATGGCAGGGATGCGTGTTTAAGACTTAAGTTGACAGACAGAGTGGCTAAATAAATTACTAGTAAGGTGAAATAATACACGTGCCTTAAACTTCCTTGCTTATTATCCAAAAACACTTGTATAAACTAGAATATACACATCATGCATCATCAAACCTAAGTTTCATTGTTAGGTTGATATCCAGGACAGTCCAAGATTTATTTACCTATATTTTAACCGGATGATACTAGCCTTTTATATGTTGGTTAATGTAAAGAACCAATTCAACCCAAAAGCTTAAGTTTATGGGTGAAGCTACATTAATGGCTTTATATATCTCAACACGCCCCCTCACACGAGAGCCCACTGGGCTTGAAGGGTGGACAATGCACAGGCCCACCTATCTGTGCGAACAAAGAAATTCCACTTGAAAGAAAGTAGAGGGCGGCGAGGATCGAACCCGGGCACGAGGCTCTGATACCATGTAAAGAACCAATTCAACCCAAAAGCTTAAGCTTATGGGTGAGGCTACATTAATGGTTTTATATATCTCAACAGTTAAAATTTTTTTACATAAATTTTATGTGAGATTCAGAAGTGTACGAAAATAAAAATAATTTTATTCATTTTGATTTTTTCTGTCATATTAGACCTTACATCCCTAAAATGCCTTCTTCGATCAATCCCAATTATTAAGTCTCATTGTATGGTCGATGTCCAGGGCAAACCATTTTGCAAGCCAATACTCACCCAAAAGGGATTAAATAATAGAATAAAAGCACAAGCATTTCTGACAATACTGAGGAGCACGAAAGAGTCAATGTTAAGAAGGCTAAGGGGAAAAATGAGAACTAACAGTGATTGAGAAATCGATTAGTTTATGCTAGCATAATATTGCTAGTAGTAAATATTGTTTTGTGAGTGTTATCTTTTAAGTGAAAATATATAGTATTGGAGCAAATCAGCAAAATGATTATCCCAACTATGCGTCTACAAGTTAGTAGATCCTACATTTAAATTAATAGACTGTATAATAGAGCATGCCAATGCCAACACCAGTGAGTAGTCACAGATTTGAAATTACGACACACATTTTCCACAGATTTCGATATATTTTCAAATTATTCACACTTCCCATAATAAAGTTAACATTTTCAAATCATTTGAACAATACATGAATATGTCCCTTGGTGAGATTCTAAGATGAGGATTCAGATGAGATCATTTTCACTAGCTTTCTGGTGTTCATGAACATGTCAAATTCAATTTTTTATGAAAGAAAAAAGCTAGACTCATCATTTATGGTGATAAGACCTCTCACTATCTGCAACAATCCCAGAACCGCAATTTATTAATCCGTGCTATACTGCTATTGGCAGGCTAGGCTTCCTTAACATGATGCGACATTGCAGCATTCATTGTTATACAGCACTTTTTTCACCAAGGTAGATATATGCGGGAATGGAATCCCAACTGGTGGACTAATTTCTGTCTTCTATTCTAATTCTTATTTACAATTTTATTTGTGCTTCATAGAATTTTATTCACCATTATTGAAAAAGAAAAACCTAGAAATGTCCTTCAGAAATTGGACATGGGAAGAGAAATGGTTGTAGTAATTGTATGGATAACCCAATTCAATCATCCCAAGATCCAGGGAAGCGGCGAAAACTGCAATGTAAATATAGTGCAAGTCACCAAGTGAAACAAAATGGAATATTTGTTAGTCATATAATCTTCTTTCCCATTATTTCTATATTTTCCTTTTATATGAACCACAGTTAATTATTGTAAAAATTCAAATATCTTAATTTATGGATAAAAAGGTAACAAAACAAATAGTATGATATGTGAAGACAGAGCAGCAAGTCGAAAGAGCACGTTATGTTATAACATAGAGTTAAGCAGAAACTGACTTCACCGGCACTTTCAAGCTCCTCCTCAGAGCAGCCAGACCAAAGTGGATGAGCCTTGAAAGCCGCTTCCATATTAGCAAGGAACTCTTGAACCGCGGCACTGTCCCTCTCAGGATCAGGAGCATTATTTGAAAACGAAACAATAAAACTGCAAATGCCACTTGATTAGGGTTCCAATTCCAAAGTTTGTCCTAACCTAAAGCTAAATCATAATCAAGGTATAGCATAGCACCAGAGTGGCTTATGAAACCACAAATAAAATTGAAGATAAATCTGAAAAATGAAACGAAAAACCTTTTGATTGCTTTGACGAAATCAGCGGCGGAGGGTTGCCGCATGCGCTCTAGGAAGTCGTGTAAGCCCAAGAAAACGTCGGCGTTTTCCATTCTCCGCCGCCTCAGCCTGAGCCCTGAGTGTTGTGTTGTGTTGTGTTGCAGTTAAAGTTGCTGCTTCTGCTTCAGCTTCAGCTTCGTCTTCGTCTTCGTTGACAACACAAGACGAAGAAGCGATCCAGTACAATTACCATCTCATTCTCACATCACTCCACCAAAATCAAAACATTTTATTAAACAGCTTTAGTTCTTATTATAATTGTAATTAAATTCTTCTATTAATATTTATTCCAATAATCATATAAAGAAAATTTGTTTAACAATATTCATATGTACATATATGACCACAGTAATAATCACATTATAATTAGTAAAAATCATTTTATAATTAGACTTTGGTGTTAAGTGTTAACCATCATTCCAACAGCTGTTTTTTATTTATTTATTATTGATCTGATTCCCAACAGCAATTTTATAATATTAATAATTAGCATCTTTCGTTAAACTCAAAGATCCATTTAAGAATCTTACAGATTAATTAATCGCGCTTAATTATGGATTAACATAACAAATCTACCCTAAAGATAGTAACCATAAAACTATATTATAAGGGGGCGTTTGGTACACGGGATTCTTCAAGAATCCCGGAAAATTAAATTTTTTTAAATTTTAAATTTACGGATATTATCATAAACTGAAGGTAAAAATCATGTTTTTGAAAATTAAGATTTCCGGCTAAAAAAAAATTTCTCCTGTACCAAATGCCCCTAAGAGAATTCATTGTAACAAACATAATTGTGGAAAGAATTATCATTTTGTTTCAAATACAACCAATAAACGTAATTGAATCACTATATCATTTTCATTTTACAAAAACTTAGAAGTTACAAACACCAAGTTTAGAAAGACAAAGATGTAATCATACATACTTAAAATTCGGATTTTACTTAAAATCGGAATAAGAATAAAAAATCTTAAAATGTAACATCCTAACATAAAAAAAAATCATAAAAATATAAAAACATTTAAAATTTTGATGAAATTGTTTTGATTTAAATAGTAAAAACATGATTTAAATAGGAATTTTAACTACTATGAATGTAATGGTGTTAGTATAAACATAATTAATACTAAAAATAAAAATAAAAAAATAAATAAAAAGGGATTAATATTTCTTATTTCATAATAAATAATTTCAGGCTTTAATGTTTCTACAGCAAATGAAAATAAATTATTTATATTTATTCCTAAAACGACATTATTTTTGAAAGATTAAAAAATTATAATGAGAAAGACTATTACAACCCTAAAATAAATTATAATTACAAAAATACCTTGATTTTCGTTCCAAAATAACATTATTTTAGACTCAATGTAAATGATTTATTTATATTGACTACATAAAAAATAAATCCATAATTTTATCTTTTATACACATATAAAAGTATGTGAGGTCTATAATTTTTCTTTTCTTTTCTCCTCACACGAGCATACATGGATTTCACATATTTTTATATGTGTAGGAATAAAAAACAATAATTCCAAATAAAAATGTTTTATGAGTATAATGTTGAGTGACCTAATTTTTTTTCCTACACACATCAAAGGGATGCGTTCCACATGTTTTTTTTCCTCTTTCATTATTTTATTTTTTTCTCTTTTTTTTGTTGTTGTGTGTATAGGAAAAAAAATTTTGGTCACCGAACATTATACTCATAAAACAAATAAAAATATGGAAAAAAATGTTTTTACTTTTAAATGACACAACTTATGTCATTTCACTCTCATAAAGAGATAAGACCCACATTTTTATATTCTTTTGTCTATTCTCTCTCCCCCATAATCTATTTATTTCTTTCACTTGAAAATAATATAATTTTATATCTTTAAAATGAAACAATTTTCCCTCAAAATATTCAGTTGTAAATCACTAAATAAATGTGAAAAAAATGTATATCATTTTAATTTACGCAGTTTACATCATTCCACTCTTCTACTGACCACACATTTAAAACTTTTCTCGTCTATTTCTCTCGCTTCAAATTACACAACGTTATATCCTCCAAAACGATACACAATTTTCCCAATAAATGTAGTGAAGCAAGTGAGAAGGTACCACTCCATTTCCTATTCTTGTTTCCAAACGCGTAAAAATGAAGAGGAAAAGTTCGAGCAGTGGTAAAGTAAGCTCCAACCTCAGACACATGCACACCAACCATAAGGATTAAGGAGAGTGTGGAGGTAATTCATTTGAGTGTATAATGGCAGGTGCAGCGTCTTCCTTTGCTTATGATGTCTTTCTCAGCTTTAGAGGAGAAGATACTCGCTTTGGCTTCACTGGCAATCTCTACAAAGCTCTTCAGGACAGGGGAATCCGCACCTTCATCGATGACGTTGATCTTCAAAGAGGGGATTCAATCACGCCATCACTTGCCTCCGCAATTGAAAACTCCGGGACTGCCATCATCGTCTTCTCTAAGAACTATGCATCTTCCTCTTTTTGTTTAGATGAGCTTGTCAACATCATTGCCTGCATCAAACAAAAGGGTCGATTGGTTTGGCCCGTTTTTTATGACGTGGATCCTTCGGATGTGAGGCATCAGAGAGGTAGCTATCAAGAAGCACTGTCTCTTCATGAGGAGAGGTTCAAGGATGACACTGACAAGCTCCAAAAATGGAGGATGGCTCTGCGTCATGCAGCTGACTTGTCCGGCTATCATTTCAAACTTGGGTACCTTCTATTTTATTTGTTTCATTTATTTATTTATTTCATTTTTCATTTTTCAAACTCTAATGATTCAAGGTTAAAAAAGAAAAAAGAAAAAAAGAAAAATGCTTTTAATTTTAACCTTGAACAAATTAATTCATTGTATATCAAACATTTTGAAGACTTATATAGGGTGTATGATTTTACTCTAATTTCTACGATTGGACAGGGATGGATATGAATATGTGTTTATTGATAGAATCATTCAAGAGGTCTCCATCAAGATTAATCGTGCTCCTTTACACGTTGCCGATTACCCTGTTGGACTAGAGTCTCGAGTGCTACAAGTAATGGAGCTTCTGGATGTCAGCTCTTACGGAGTCCACATGGTAGGGGGATTCATGGTATTGGGGGCATAGGTAAAACAACACTTGCTCGAGCAGTTTATAATTTGATTGCTGGCCATTATCCCAATTTGTGTTTTCTTGAAAATGTGAGAGAAAATTCAAATAAAGGGCCGACCTAGTTCAAATACCCACTTCGTAAGTGTCTGAGGAAGGGAATACTCTAGGCAGTCTTTCCCCTGCTTTTTGCAGAGAGGCTGATTCGAACCCGCGACCTGACACACCACGGCATAAAATATCTCCAAGAGATGCTGCTTTCTAAACTAGTTGGAGAGAAGGATATTACATTTACAAGTGTCAATGAAGGAATTTCAATAATAAAGCAAAGGCTACAACAGAAGAAGATTCTTTTGATTCTTGATGATGTTGACGCACTAAAGCAGTTGCATGATATGGTTGGAGGACCTAATTGGTTTGGTCCCGGCAGCAGAGTCATCATTACCACTCGGTACAAATGTCTGCTAGCACATCACGAGGTTGAAAAAATATATGAAGCAGATGGATTAAATAAAACAGAAGCTCTTGAATTGTTTAGGCGGAATGCTTTTAGAAGTAATGTAGTTCATGCAAGTTTTGAGGACATTACAAACCGTGCTGTGACTTATGCTTCTGGCCTTCCACTGGCTTTGGAAGTAATAGGTTCCTACTTGTTTGGAAAAAGTGTAGAAGAATGGAAATCTGCATTAGATGGATATGAAAGGATTCCTAATGAGGATATCCGAAAAATACTTGAAGTAAGCTTTGATGCTTTAAAGGAAGAAGAGAAGAGTGTTTTTCTTGACATTGCTTGCTGCTACAAAGGATATAAATTAATAGAAGTTGAAGATATACTTCGTGCTCATCATGATAAGTGCATGAAACATCACATTGGAGAGCTGGTTGGAAAGTCTCTCATGAAGATTAGTAAAGATGGTGAGGTGACATTACATGACTTGATAGAGGACATGGGTAAAGAAATTGTCCGACAAGAATCACCTAAAGAACCTTGGAAACGAAGTAGGTTATGGTACCATGAAGATATAGTTCAAGTTTTAGAAGACAATATGGTGAGTAAGACTGAGATGATTGATTTGGTTTTTCATCTTGAGCCTTGATTTATCTCTTTGACTATTATATGCTCATTGAGGATATTAGTTCACAATTTTTTTCCTTTTATAATAAGTAAATTTCTCTAAATATGTTTTGTGTCTGACTGTTGCTTTTTGTGTTCAAAAGGGAACTAGTAATATTGAAACAATATTTCTGCATTTCCCCGAATCTAAAGTAGTATGCTGGGATGGAAAGGCCTTCAAGAAGATGCCAAACCTAAAAACACTTATTATTAGAAATGGTCATTTTTTGGAATGTCCTGAACAACTCCCAAAGAGTTTAAGAGTGCTGGAATGGTGGCAATTTTCTTCACGGTGTTTGCCATCTAATTTTGATCTAAGCAAACTTGTCATACTCAAGTTAACAAAGAGTTCCTTCATGTCACTCGAGTCCAAGCGATCTTTTCGTAGGCATATGCCGGAGGCAAGTATAATAGGTTCTTTTCTCTTTATATTAAGAAATTCATTTTAAGATTATTCCTTTGATTCTTGTTTCTTTCTCTTTCTTTTTATTCTATTTTTTCAGAAGTTGGTGAATTTAAGAGTTTTGAATTTCAGCGAGTGTAATAATATAGCAAATACACCTGATGTATCTGGTTTCCCAAATTTAGAAAAAGTATCATTTCAAGGATGTAAGAATTTAATCAAAATTCATGAATCGATTGGATTCCTGGATAAACTTGGAACCTTGAATGCTTTTGGTTGCATCAACATTAGAAGTTTTCCACCTATCAAGTTGGCTTCTCTTAAAGAACTCCACCTTTCATATTGCCGGAGGCTTGAAAATTTTCCAGAAATATTAGGAGAGATGAAAAACGTAACAGAGCTATATTTGGAGTGCACCCCTATAAAAAAATTGCCACTATCAATTCGAAATCTTACTCGGCTACAAAAGATAGAACTGTATAAATGTGGTCCGGTTCAGATAGAACACCCAAGTAGCATTATCAAGTTACCAGAACTTGAGGAACTGAGTCTTTGGGGATGTGAAGTGTTGAATTTATCTAAAGAGGATGAAGATGAAGTAAAAGTGAGCTCAAAGTTGGAATGTCTTAATCTTGAAAAGTGCAAGATATCAGATGAATTCCTTCTAAATAGTCTCAGTTGGTTTGCCAATGTGAAAGAGTTAGTCCTGTCTAAAACTAAATTCACAATTCTTCCAGCATGCATCAAAGAATGTCTCTTCTTGAGGGTTCTTAATTTGAAAAGGTGCAGGCTTCTTCAAGAAATCAGGGGGATTCCACCCAATATAGAATTTTTCTATGCTGTAGATTGCACATCATTGAAAGAATTGGACCTCACACTTCTTCCTGCATGCACCAAAGAATGTCGCTCTTTGAGGCAACTTATCTTGGATGGTTGCAAGAATCTTGAAGAAATTCGAGGAATTCCGCCGAACTTGGAATTTCTCTCTGCTGTAAACTGCAAATCTTTGACTTCCCGATGTAGAAGCATGTTAATGAATGAGGTTGCTATTTTATTATGTATTTGATTTTATAATTGATATTCACATTGACTCAGACTCTACATATATGTATGTGTTGCTAAACTTACGAATTATATATGACTAAAAGGAATTGCATGAAGCTGGAGGCAAGAAGTTATTTTTACTAGAAGCAGGGATTCCAGAGTGGTTCAAGCACCAGAGCAGCGGACAAATAGTTTCTTTCTGGTTTCGCAACAAATGTCCTTCCATATCTCTTTGTTTTTTTACAGAAGGATATCTATCTTCAACCTTGCAACAGCTTAACCTCCAATTGATCATCAATGGAAATAAAGCTTTCCGTGTTATTGAAGCGTCTCCTTTTTTGTGCTTTTCCCGAAATGGTAATATAATAATTTTTGATCTAAAAGAGGCAGACTTGATTGGTTATGTGGATGCAGTACTTTCAGAAAATGAATGGAATCCTGTGGTGTTTTCTATTGATATTTTCCATCCTATTGAAAAGGATAAGTTTTTTATGTTACCAAGGTGGGTGAATCCACAAATTGGACTCCATTTATTCAAACAAAGTTGTAGCATGGAGGATATCCGATTCTAAGAGCCTAAAAGAAAAGCATAGAGTGGACCCATTAGTTTCTCAGATACAATTTATGCAGCACCAACTAAATTTGGCTTCATTGGAACCGCATGTGGGACAGGGCAGAGAGTAGCTTTCATTGCTTCCACCTCTAGCTTTGAACGACAATGTGATTTGGGATTCAAATTTAATGGTATTGATGCGGACTCTTAGCACCATTGATGTCCGAGGTAAATACCAAATATACTTAGTTGCCCTATATATTTTGCTCCACTTTGTAAATGCAATAAACAAGAAAGCCATGTGCTCATGGAGTGCATTATTATTATTATTATTTTCTTAAAAGAATATAAATTATTTCAATTAGGTTTTTAAGTAATATAAGAGAAACTGAATGCTATTAGATTATGAATTAGTAAGTAAATTTTGATTGAATGAGTATGCTTGTAAGCTATTTTGACTTAATTTGAAATAACTAATTCAACTTGATATTCGAAACAGGCTGGGGAATTGCATCAAGAAAGAGAAAAATCTATCCATTAAGGTTGGACTTGATCAATGAAGCCAGTGAGCCATTCTGTCATGCAACTTCAAAAGTGGTTTTGGATTCAGATTCAATAATATCAAACTTGGCTAGTGATACTGCAAGTGGTGGAGGTAAACAATTCTGTCACTTTTATTTCTCCGTAAGTTATGATTAACTTCGTAATTTTATGCAGAGATGGAGTTCCTAAGGGACTGATTTATTTATTTAGTTTTTAACCATAAGATATACTTTCAGATTGGGATTTGGATATTTCATTTAAAATTTAATCCAATGTGGTCAAATAAAATGTCAATTCCACCAAGGAAGGGTGATGGAACCTACTTTTATTAATCTGAAATTAATGAAAACATAAATGAAGACAAGTTCCTTACAAAGATTAAATGCAAAAAAATACACCAAAGACCCCAACTCACCCTCAAAACCAACAAACCTAGGCTTCAAGAGATTCCCAAATCCCCAATATTCACTCAATTCATGCCTGAGTAAACCCACTCGCAAATCACCCCGTATACCTCTCTCTCCTCTAACTAACTACTATGAACTCCTTTGCATTGCTGGACTTGGGCCCACTTGTCATAGCCCAACAAAGGGTAATATTATTTTCTTTCACATGGGTGTTTGATGAATTTTAGAGCATTGACAAAGGCTTTGCAGTGATGTCAGTTGAACTCAGCTTCCCTTGATAGTACAAGATATTTTACTTGTAGATGTTTTAGAGACTAGAGAGTTTGCTTTACCTTTAAAAGTGGAGTAGAAATGTAGAGATGAGTTTTATATGAAAAATTAATATAAAAAACTATCCTTGAATTTATTGGAGAGAAGGAATTCGGAATAGATGAGTTTTTTACCATTAGATGCACATAGAGAGATTCAGTGATCTTTAATTAACATATAAAGCAATGAGGTCAATTAACATATCAATTCCAAAATCTGAACAGAACCTCTCCCTATAATTACTTAGCTTAGTTTATTATGTTTTGCTTTTTTTCTTTTGGTTAATTTCATATAACACAATCATAGAAAGCTGAAAACAGAACAAATTACTTAACTTTGAAGAGAAATTCTCAAGTACTCGAGGAGCATGAGATGGTTAATAACGAGAGAGAAACAGGTGTAGTAAACAACAAATACTATGATATTGGAATTGAGTCCACATAAAAAAATTGATGGCCAGACATTGAATTCTATGATATTGAAGTACTTCAGAGTGGCAGCCAGTGATTAAAGTAATGTTGTAATTACATTTCTACCTTTATTACGACGAATTTTAATTGCTGTGTTATCTTCTTGTCTTGCAGATGCCAATTCCAGCAGAAAATTTCTGGGTCCTTTAAACACAACAAGAATCCCTTGTTACAAGTATCCATGATAAAGAGACAATGCTTCTTAGGAAAAGAAAAATTAGACCATTCGATGGGATTAGGCGTCATTGGCAGTAGGATCGTGCGACTCTGCCGTGCCTACTTAGTGGTGCGGATTACACGCTAAAAAGGCCAAGCCCGTTGTTGCTTTTGCCTGTGAGAGTGACCTTTTGAGACTATTCTCACAGCTGTGATAGTGGCTTGGTGGTGTGTCTGATTGAAGTCAAGCATATTCATTTTTATTTTTTTTATTTTCACTATAAATTTTGTTTAAGCATGATGACTAAATTACAACTTTTAATGTCAGTTTGAGATTGTTATTTCATTTTTTTTATACATGTGTTCTCGTGTCATTGGTAAATTACTTTTACAATGGCATTATTTATCCCTTATTACTGAACATTCCAAGCATTCTGCGTAATGAATTATTTGTAATGTGGATTTATTGAATCTGAGATTGCTTGAGTTATTTGTAACGTAGAATTAATGACTCCGTGAAATACCGTGTGGTAGCATGTTATCCTTAATGGAAAACGGGTTGATGATAATTAGAAAGTAGTTATATAACTTGTGAATCAACTGACACGGGTTGTTTAAGCTTAACAAGTAGTTTAGAGTTCGAGTTTTGCTGCTCTCACTGATCTAGAGTAACATTGCATTTGTTGTTGAAGACCGTGGGTGAATGCTCACCAAAAGACTTGAATCTGAATGTAACAGATGAATTTAAATCGTAATTATCAAATACAGTGCAATAAAGAAATTAGAACAGACTTATAGTATGTCAAATTACAGAATAGAATGAACAATGTATGCAGGATAGTATAAGAAATCTGAGTCTATAAAAAGTGTCTCCTTAAGACAATTTGCCCTCTCGCTGATGCCGAAGGTTGATGGACACTTGTCTTCTAGGATAGAACGAATTGCGTCTGAAGATTGATACACTATCAGTCAACAGCCCGAACGAATACAACAGGATGCCAGAGGAATTACACCGAAAAATGGAAGAAAGTATGCAAAACTGGATGAAGGAAAAAATTCGGCAGAGTAACGGTGCAGAAAACTGGATAAAAATTCTGAAGGGGTCAGGGTTTATATATAGACACTGGCCGGTCATGATGAACCGCCGGCGGCAGCAAACCGCTGTGACTGACGGCTACGAACGGACACAACCGGTGACTGGTTAGGTTCAATACTGAATGAACGCGACGATTCAAACCGAAAAGTAAGAACCGGTTCGGTTCAAAAAATCGGCAGGAAGAAACGTTTGGGTTGAAGAATCTGGAGGGAAGCAACAAATAGGAACATGGATATTTTTGGACAAAAAGTTAATAATAATTTAATAAAATATTATTTATTTCACACACACACGAACCGATCCATCCAGCCAGCCAACGCGCGTGAGGTGAGAGCTTATATACCCTTTCACCTCTTATTAGTTGTCCAATAGGGACTTCTTAAAACTCACACCCCTTCAACTTTCGTTTCTTTTTTCCTTCAGTAACGCACTTCTTATTCATAGGATATATATATATATATATATATATATATATATATATATATATATATATATATATATATATATATATATATCCCTTTGACACCTCATCTGAGAGTCGTTAGATCAAAAAAGATCAACGACTCTGATTTGTAAGCATGTGACATCATTGATTTTTTTATCTAACAACTTTGAGATGAGGTGTTAAAGGATCCTACCTATATATATATATATATATATATATATATATATATATATATAGAGAGAGAGAGAGAGAGAGAGAGAGAGAGAGGAAGATTTGAAGTTTGACACCTCATCTGAGAGCCGTTAGATCAAAAAAGATCAATGTATCACATGCTTACAAATCAATGTTGTTGATCTTTTTTTATCTAACGGCTCTCAGATGAGGTGTCAAACTTTAAATTTGACACTGGTGTCAAAGGATCCTGCCTCATATATATATGTATATATATATATATATGGGTTTTATAAGAATTATGTTGTAGGAAAAGTGATTGTGTAATGTTATAGAGATTCGTTTTGTGTGCCATAATTTTCTTTTTTTCTTTTTTCTTCAAAAAGTGTGGGCCTCACAAAATGTTGTGTGTGTAGAAAAATTTGTTGTGTCATGCTAAATGACAAATGCAAACCCCTATATATATATATATATATGGGGCAGGATATTCTTACACCGGTGTAAGAATTAGAAGTCTTACACTTAATCTTGACCATTGATCCACTTGTATCTAATGGCTCACATTACTAAAAAATTTGAGCCGTTAGATATAAATAGAATTAACGGATAAGAATGAAAGTGTAACTTACACTGGTGTAAAATGATTCTGCCACTATATATATATATATAGGGACATGATCCGTTTACAAACTTTTTTTGCAATTACACTAATGTAGGACCGGTCGTACACTGTGTGATTAATGTAGGACCGATCTTACATAGTGTAGTTTGTAAACAAAATTTTTTTATAAATATAACATGCCTCATATATATATATATATATATATATATATATATATATATATATATATATATATTCCAACAGCATTAACATGCAGGGGATTGCAAATCAATTGTCCATCAGATATTAATGTCTCAACAGTATTGGCTTCGGAAAAGGCACACAGAAGTCAACTAACGAAGCTGGATCAAATGCGGAAGCCACATTCAATTTAATAAAAGTCAAGCAGAGATGTGTCATACACATTTTCAGGAAAGAAGAGATAATGATCATCAATCAGTGTCAAATGTAGAAACCTACACAAATATTGATGAGTCTGCCATAAATGAAGACAATACGGAAGCAAATTATGCTTCTTCTAAAGATAACAAACAAATATGGGAGAAGATTGGTTGGTTTTTCATTATGATGATTAAATCATTGCAGTGGGATGTGAATGACACAAACCAAGGGATTATGAATATGGATGCTAAAATGTTAATGAAATATTAAGTAAACAAAAGGAAAATGTCTTGCGAGTGTAGCTGTCTCTTCCTTGGTTATTGAATCTTGGATTTGAAGTGGCAGCGACATATAGCTAGTGGTGTGTATCGGTCAGGTCGGATTAGGTTTTTGTGCGACTCGACCCAACTTAATTTTTATAGATCAGGTATTTTGGCCCGACCTGTTTTAATTTGATCCAAGTTAGGTTTGACTTGGTTTGAATTTTTTTGAATTAGTTTAGAACCGGATCGGATCTGACCTGACTTGGTTTTTGAAGTGGGTCTGACTTGGTTTCTGAAGTGGGTCAAATCCGACCTGACCCATTTTTGACTTGATTTCTTCACAAAATTTCGTCGAAATTTCTACGTTGCAAACGACGAAAATTTCGTCACAAAATTATTTTTTCGTAGGAATACTTTTTGTCGAAAAGCGACGAAATTTTTTCTCTAATGAAAATTTTTACAAAAATAAATTTTCTATCGAAATTTAGTTTCGGTCAAAAGTTTTGACGAAGATGATTTCCTCCATCAAATGTTTTAAACGAAAAAAAATTCCGTCAAAAATTTTGATGGAATGTTTTTCGTTCAAAATTTCGATAGGAATGTTTGTCGTTCAAAATTTCGATAGGAATGTGTTCTGACGAAAATTTCGACGGAAATTGTTTTGAGGAAAATGTTTCATTCGAAACTTTTGACGAAATTTGGATTCTCTAAAGAGTTTTGACGGAATATTTTTTTCGTCAAAATGTTTTATCAAAATATTTTTTGTCAAAAAATTTTACGAAAATTTTTGACAGAAATGTGTTCCGTTGAAAATTTTGATGAAAATGTTTTTATCAAAAAACTTGACGAAAATATTTAGTCGAAAACTTTCGATGGAAATGTGTTTCGCTAAAAATTCCGACAAAATTTTTTTTTGTCAAAAAGTGTAACGAAAATGTTTCCGTCAAAAACTTTCGCCGAAATTTGAATTTTGTAAAGAATTTTGATGAAATTTTTTTCCGTCAAAAAATTTCGATGGAAACGTGTTTCGTCAAAATTTTTGATAAATATGTTTTTTTGTGAAAAAATTTTGATGGAAATTTTTGCCGTAAAAAATTTTGACGTAATTGTTTTACGTTAAAATTTTTATTTTAATGTAATTGTGATTTTCTTTTTCTTTTTTTCACATATTGGTTATGGGTCAAGTTTTGGATCAACGGGTCATTATTAAAACAAGTCAGGTCTAAAACTGACCCAAATAAAAGTGGGTCAGTATTTAAACCCAGTTCAAAAAAAATAAGTATTTATGGGTCAGGTCAAGATCAGATCAAGAACAAAGCAAGTGAACCAATTTTTTTGCACAGTTCTACATATAGCATCTATTAACCACAAAGTCTCCCTCTCTTAGAAATAAAATGTGAATAAAGCTAGAGAGAATTAAAATGTAAATAAAGCTAGTCGGGGGCGTGGAAATGGTAAAAAAAAATGATAAACACCAGTGAAAATATAACTTTCAACATTACGAATTATATGTTCACTAGTGAATTACCCGTGCCGATGCACAGGAAAAAAAATTGGTTTGTTTGGCATGGTGGGTCGGCCCTCCGGGCGGAACTCATTTTGTCAGTATTTCAAAGGTCCCAAACAATCAATTTTTTAAATAACAAAACAGTCATTCATTGTTACATTAAAAATAGGAAAGAAAAGAAAATAGGATAATAAAGGTCATATCTTTGAAGATAGATAAGGAAAAGAGACGCGAATAAACAGTCATTTTTTTGTCTTTACCTGTACCATACAACGAAGTTATATCTTTGAAGAAAGAACCCAATATACTATAGCAGTCTTTGAAATACTTCCTTGTAAACTATATTAAGGGTATTATTCGTAATGCAGCCATTTTCATCAAGTATCAATATCTTCAATCCATGCTTACTCTTTACTCTAGACAGTGCCACATATAATTGCCCATGAGTGAAGACAGGCTTAGGGAGATAAATTACAACATGTGAAAGTGATTGTCCTTGACTCTTGTTGATAGTCATGGCAAACGATACAATCAGGGGGGATTGTCTTCTTTGGAAATTTATAGGAAATGTATGACTCGATGGGCTCATCGTCATTCTAGGGATTAACACAGTTTCCCCTATATTGCTTCCTGTAAGTACAATTGCCTCAACAACATGATTCCCTAATTTTGTAATAAGCAATCTCATGCCATTGCATAAACCTCTCGACTGATCAATATTTCTTAATAGCATTACTGGAACTTTAACTTTCAATGAGTACGGATATTGTGTTTGTTTGGAAAACAAAAGAAATACTTGAATTCCAGTTATTAACGTTAATAAAAATAAAAGAGTGAATTATATCCCTTACACAAACAATGAATTATTTTTTTTCTTAAAAAGAAAAGCGCAAACGAATACATTAATAAACACCACGTAACATTTTGTTTTTGTTGTACTCAACATAGCAAAACATCACAAACTTGGACATTTAATAAACGTAAGTTAAAAAAGATGCAAACACTTAAAGATGTAACTCCAACAAAAAAAATGTCTATGCAAGAGTTTGTCAAATAAACATCATGTCCCAAGACGCAAAATAACACTCTTCAGTCACAACAGCCCAATCTACAGCGTACTCTCATCTGCCTCTGCATCAAATCTATTTAAAAAAAATAAAGAAAAAATAAATTATCACTGTTTTCACTTCGCGTAAGAAAAAATACATATAAACACAAACGAATTTTAAATAAAAATATAAGAACCACAGTACGTAACTCCTTTACAAGCTTTATTTTCTTTGTCGGCCGAACAACTGAAAATTTAAATTCTCCAGCAATGGAATCATGAGAAGTGAGCACAGGTGTCAACATCGTCAGAGAGACATCACTAACGTCAGCACTGTCACAGGTCTGACTTTCAACATCCTGTGTTTTTTTTTCATATAAAAAAGGTATGTCAAATATGTATTTATATATTTTTAATAACATGAATCTAAATCGAATTCATAGCTCACCGCAGCCTTTTCCAGTTCCGACGAAACAACTTCATTTTCGCGTGCATTATCGAAATTTGCTTCATCCTGTGATAGACAACAACCAACAACAGTAAATATAATGTATAAGAAAAATAGTTATCTAAAAGAAATATATAAGCAGCATACATTTAGATCTATAAGAGACTTAATGAACGCTGAGATTATGTCTTCGCTGATACAAATTTTGGAAACTTGATATTTGGGCTCACTATTTGTGTTCAAATCCTTTTGCTTAACATTTATCTTGAACAACATTGACTTTTCATTCAGAACATTTAACTCATTTGGAAATTGATCCAAATCGGCACCCTAAAAAAAAATGAAAAGGGAAAAAAAAATATTCTAAAAAAAAAAGAACGGAACATAGACAGCGCAAACAGAGAGCACAAAACGACAAAAAATACATTGTAACCATAACACAGCAATTAAAAAACAAACCCTCTTGAAATGCAGCTCGCGCAATTCAGCAGCACCCATTCCCAACAAAAACACACAGTCGCGATCAAACAGAATAAAGGATGCGGAATCTGTGTTATCCACAACTCTGACCTGAACACTAAATCTGGAGTTTTGCGAAATTGTATATCAGCAACGTACATGAATGATACGGATTAAAGACAGGTTATAAACTAAGAAGAATATTTTACCTCGGATAATAATCTTCCCAATGTTTTTGGCAGTTCTTACAATACCACTTCTCAAAATTCTCATAAACGGAAAATGGACACTTTTTGCATGACTTGTACCACCAGTTGTATTTGCTCTCAATTGCCTTTATAGTCCTGTATGTGATGCAGGTAGTTACCTTAATTAAAGCAATCGCAGTTTAACATAAAATATCATCAATACAAAATTGACAGAATTAAAGGAAAGTAAAAATTAAAGAAAAGTAAAAATAAAATTTGAACATTTACATCAACACAAAGTTTCACATCACTGATAGACTTTTTTTCAGTCTCCTTAAGAAAATCATTTTCGAAAGAATAGGATGACTGAGTAGACAATTGAGTCATCCTTGTACTACTTTCCACACCATCAATCGAGAGACTATAACGCAAAAATTAATAATTAAAAAATCAAAAAATATGAAAATCCATTAATCAATAACCGAATAAATGAGCTGAAGAAAGAAGGTACACACCGTTTTTTGAACTCAACAATCTCATTCAGTTTTGAATCCATTACTTGTTGTATATTTTGTATTTGTTATCCCGACCTTACCTATTGAGTTAAAAGGTTCAGATGAAAATTGAATACAGAAGCAAAATTAATTAAAATAACGTGCATAAAAACTGATTATAAAAGCAAAAATTAAAACAACGTTGTTTGGAAAAAAACATACCTCTAAAACACTTAATCCTTCCCAGTTGGACTATCAGGACGTTATGAGGATCGTCGTTGTCTGCCAAAAAAGATTGGACCTCATCCACATAATGCTCCCACAAAGTGCACTCCAACTTATGACCCCTACACGTGAGTTGCAGCAAACACAACGTTAATACGCGTAAAATATAAGCTAACAGAGCTGGACAAAAATAATTCATTTAACTAAACATTTGTAAGTACCTCAGGTCGTCAAGCTCCAACACCACCATTTTTGTCTTCCTACCAGAAACCACACGATCACAAACTTTCCCAATTCCTGAGATTAAACCAATGACGTCTACAAAAAAAAAACGCAGCAAAGAGTTTGTGAAAAAAATTATGCAATAATAAAAAACGAACGCAGAAACATAAAAAACACAGTTAATGAAAAAAATAATGATACAGAATAAGATTACTCGTGACAAAACATTAAAAACACAAAACTATAACCGCAAAGAGTTTAAAAATAAGGAAATAGTCATGATACAGAATAAACCAATGACGTTTAAAAATTAAAAAAAGGCAGCAAAGAGTATGGGAAAAAAATAAAACCCGCAATAATTAAAAAAAGGATAACAGTGAGGAAGAATCTATTACCGACTAAATAAGGGGAGTCAGACGTTTCTTTCTCAATGATGTTATAATCAACAAAATCAAAATCACTCGCACAAATATCAGAAACAACAATCGATTTAACATCAGTCCTCAAGTTGAAAGACAAACGATACTGATGCTTGGTTGGCCTAAACACATCGCTATTGAATCCAACTCCAATTTTTTTTTATAAAATAGCACTCTCCTTCGTTGATTTTATTCCGCACCTGCAAGGTACCTTTGACAGTGGCGTGGATCCTACCACCCTACAAAAGAATGGAGCCAACTTATGTCAACAACGTTAACTAAAATGATCAAAACAAAGATGGAAGATTTTTAAAACACAGAACACAACT